>NC_133763.1:39117966-39426500 GCF_036562045.2 Rhinolophus sinicus | reverse complement strand
AAGTTAAAGTGATTAGTGGTTATAATACCTTTTCTTATGAAATTATTAGAACCAAAACAATAGAATGTAGCATGGAATTTAACTTAGCAAGTCTAAAATTGCTCATGAAAACAGGCATATATACAGCAACTTAAAAAGAAAATACTCTTACAACAACCAGAACCTAAGAATTTTACTGTGAATCGTGTAAAAGGGCCAAGAAATGGCTCTCCGTTTTTTCTTTACTTTCAGTTTTCATGATAATTATTTGAAGTAAATTATGCTAGTATCTGTTTCCAAAGCAACAGGACAAAGAGATGCTAGCTTCTTGATTACAGGAAATGTTCTAAAATATTTGTCATAATCCTATTTGTATATAAATCTGAAATAACTCTCTCCAAATGAATCTAACGTGCACTCAAACAACTTCTATCTCCACTTTGTGTGTTTGTGTGTGTTGGGGAGGGAGGACAGTGACTTTACTTTGCCAGTAGTTTTGCTCATGCTACCAAAGATTAAATATTGATATTTCATAATTAGAGATGCTTCTCATTTTCATAGACTGCCTCATGTTTTTGAAAAAGATTTGCAAGATGAATTAGAGTTTCATTTATCGACATTATAATACATTACTATCATGTTTTATCCCACTTTATTTTTTCCATTTGGCAAAATACAAAGCAGATCAGGGAAGATATCCTCTACTCACTTGTTTTTATCATGTTTATCACCCAATTATTATCAAATTACCAGAACAGATTAGTTTTTAAAAAAGGACAAGTGGGGCAATGAATCCAGGAGGTTGGCTTGTATATCTTCTGAGGTGTTATCTGTCTGGAACCTTATATATACATAGGGGGAATATATAATCTCTGACTGCAAGATTTTACATTTTATAAAAGACATAAAATTCAATAACTGTTAAAATAACTGTGCCAGTTTGGGTCATTTTGCTCACTCCTCTCAGAAGGCTGAGGGCTACTAATAACACTCATTTCTTTTTATTGTTCTTCTTCTCAATAGTAGGATCACAAATGTGGGGGATCCTATTAGTTTATTTCATTTTTAATTCAAATTAATATAGTTCTTGATGATCAATATAATAATGTGCAGTTAAAAAAAAAAGGCTTTCGTTTCCCTGATCAAATTCCTTCATGAAATTGTCCAAACTTCTGAGCATAAAAATCAAAGCTCCAGATAATTTGGCATACTTTTTAGTTTAGTCAATTATTCAAAAGCGTTTGTTAAGTGGCTTCTCCGGGCTAAGCACTGGGCTAGGAACAGGGACCTGAGAGGTGGACATCACAAACTCTGGCTCAGAACTTACCTAGTGTTTGGTGGTTATAATAAAGGTTGATGCGAGTCACTGTGAAGGGTGTATGGGACGAAGCATTATTTCTGTTAGAGGACTTCTAGGCGGTGATAGTCAAAGGATTTATAGATGCAGCCTCAAACCCTTCCTAATAGGCAGTTGTTACCTGTGAATCAGTTATTCCAACAACTGAAACAAATTTACTATCCCTGCTCTGATGGTAAAACTTATATAGAGGCTAAAAGCAGAAACTGAGAGTGAAAATGAGAGTATTATGGTATGTAAACTGGAAAATTGCCAGTAAATTTAATAACGAGGAAGTGGTCATCAAAGTAAAAAACTGAGATGTTAGATCAGTACTTTGAAAGGAGCACTGTAGATAATTAAAACCAATGGGTCGACTTTACAAGTGCACATTCTGTAGAATGGAGGCAAAATGGAGAAAGCAAAGGCTAAGAAGTACAGGTTGTAACAGTGCATTTCCAGGCCTGTTCTCTTTCTGACTCCTATTTGGAATCTGTTAGTAATTTGTTTGGAGATCAACATATTTGTGAGTATTGTTTATAGAAATTCTGTGCTGCTGTGCCATTGAAATTGAATTTAAGCAATAAAAAACTGAACCATATTATTTTGAAGAAAAATAATATTTTATGAGAAATTATGTGAGAGAACTAAAAAACCTTTTGAAAATAATAAGAGGTTAAAAATTTTGTATAACATAGTCGTAAGCTACACCAAATGCTTTTCAAAAAAGGAGTTCTCTAAAAACTATTTGGAAATGGAGGAAAAGGGCAGAGATAATCTTATTAGTGTTAGGAATTTAAACATAACAGATGCCAGATTGTTCTACCTGCATATAATCCATCTTCCCGGGAGCTGCTGACCTTTGGAAAGGGCGCTGAGAGTTGCCTAACTACACAAAGAGAAAATGTTTTCTATAATTACCTGTGTGTTACAAATAATTGGGGTTGGCAACATATTTTGTATTCTTATCTAATCATATGTATATTAATTTGTTAAAAGTTCTTTATTTACCTTTCAATTTCCTAATTTCATTTGTATTAGGATACTATACTTGATGTTCATTCTCTACTGTACAGACACACACACACACACACACACGTATCCATTAAAATCTCATTTTGATATATGAATCTATAAAACTTCCTAAATTAATGCTTAAGAGTCAGGTAATCTTCCAGTTAATGTTTCTTATGCTTGAACATAGTTCAAATGCAATGCTTTCTCGACACAACAGCAGTCTAAATGTGGACTAAATATATGAGTGTGCACACTTAGAGTAGACAACACACTTAATGTGGGAATACAGATTGATATTTGAAAGAGTATAAAGGAAAACGTGTACAGAGCACACCTGAATGACAACATTATTCATAAAATACACAAAATGCAATGAGAAATAGAAAATAATTTACTCCAAGTTGTTTCTTAAATAATTTTAAAATATCAAGTGCTAATTTATCCATTAAGAATATTACATTTCCTAATCGCAAATGGTTTGTTGGAAGCCATCACTTGAAATCAAACGAAAGTATAACTACATTATTTATTAATCAGTTAAGATACCAGTGAAATTGATTGTGGTAGTAACTTAGATAAAAATTATTCTGAGTTCTAATTTCATGGTTATGTATTTTAAAAATTGTTGGAAGCAAAATTCTGTCCACACCCTCATGTCTTTCTCTTATATTTTTATTGTAAAATCATATTTTCAAACTTTAATTTTTAATCACACTTTTGATGTAATTCAAAATTAACAATGACTTGATTTTTATGTCTCTGGGTTCTCCATAAAGAGAAGTCATACAACACAAACTATTATGGTGTTATAATTTTAAATAGACATATTTTTATCATCAAAGTAATACACACTAAAGAGCAAGAAACTAGCAAATAAAATGCACTGAAATCCCACTACCCAGAGATCAAAATTGTTAACATATTATACTATATACCTAATCCAGACATTTTTATACACCAAAAATGGAAATTGAATCATTCAGCAAATTTCTGTAATATGCTCTCTTCTCTTGCATTTTTATAGTATTTTGACATGTATATGTGCCATCATGTATTTAATCAAAATTCTTAATGTTGGAAATTTCAGTAACTTCTAAACCTGAACTTTTTTCTTTTTAATTAAATTTATTGGGTTGATACTGGTTACGAAAATTACATAGGTTTCAAGTGTACAATTCTATAATACATCATCTATATATTGCATTGTGTGCTTACCACCCAGAGTCACTTCTCCTTCTATCATCATGTATTTGACCCCCTTTACCCTCTTCTATCTCCCCTCTCCCCTTTACCCTCCGGTAACCACTAAACCGTGTGTCTTTGAGTTTTTGTTTGTTTGTCTTATTCATTTGTTGCTTTCACTTTTATATCCCACATATGAGTGAAATCATATGGTTCTCAACTTTTTGTATTTGACGTACTTCACTTAGCATGATCCTCTCAAGATCCACCCATGTTGTTGTAAATGGCACTATTTCATCTTTTTTATGGCTGTGTAATATTCCATTATATATATGTATATACTGTATATACCACATCTTTTTTATCCAATTGTCTATCAAAAAATACATCAGCTGTTTTCATGTGTTGGCCACCATGAATAATGCTGCAATGAACATAGGTGTACAAATATCTTTAAAGGTAAATGTTCTCAAAATTTTTGGTTACCTACCCAAGAAGATGGATTGCTGAGTCATATGGTAATTCTATTCTTAATTTTTGGAGGAACTTCTGTATTATTTTCCACAGTGGATGTACCAATTTACATTTCTACCAGCAGTGTATAAGTAAGCCTGGATTTTAATAAAAAACTTTGTGTGATAGACTGTTGTAGCAACATCTTTACTCTACAGCATCTTTACAACATAATTTACCCTTGGTAAATTAAAGGCTTTCAAAGAATGCTCAAATAGCCTTCAGAAAATTGGTGCTAAGAAGTTCATGCAAGTACATTTTTTAAGCAGTTCAAGTATGTAATTACTTCTTTGCATGCATTATTTTCCTATTGAACATGATTTTGTTTTAATTTGCCTTTTTGATTTTAAAAATTGGATGATTTAAGTATGTTTATTGAATTTCTAAAAAATTAATTTCTTATTCAAGTTATTTGTCTGTGTTTCTATTGGCATAGTCATCATTTTCTATTGAATTTGTAGGTGTCTTTTATGCATTTTAATAGATACTGACTTTTGTAAAATTTCTCATTCTGAGCTATGTGAGATATTCAATATTGAATTAATAAAATTTTCATTTTTAGAGAATCAGTCATATAACTGACTTAAATGTTACAAGAAAACTATTGCTATGGATGGGTTATTAACCTTAAATAATCTAGTGGCCATCTGTATCATACAGCATATTATTTAGTCAAATAACTGAGTAAATTACAAAATATAGATGCTAAAAATAAGGGATGCTTATGCCTTTGTGAAAAAATAATTAAAATTAAAACTGACCATGTTTAAGAAGAAAAATGTTAAAACAAATTTAAAAGAATAAGTAATGAATAGTATATTATGAGAAGAAGTACAAACAGAATATAAAGTTTTGTGGCCTAGTATTTTGGGCAGAAAATAATCTTTATGTCATAGCGGACCATAACCTTGAAGTGTTTCAATGATAAGAAGTAACTGGTGATGGAAAAGCATGATATTCAATAGCATTAATGACAAATGTAATAGGAAATTGATTTCCTAACACCTTTCCTGTTGTGTAGTATGTTTTCCCTTAGATTGAAAGGGAATCAATATGTGAATATCTGAGTATATGAGAGTCAGCGAAGTGCAGAGAAATACTATTCAACTAACAATTAGAAGGCTTGATCTCTTAGCCTAATTGTGCCACAAATGAGTTGTGCAACCTTGGGCAAATCTTTTGGTCTTTCCAAGGTTTACTTTCCTCATCCATAAAAGAAAATAGTATCTAAGGCTCAAAACTAATTTTATGTAAATTAATCTTGAAACATTTAAATCAAAAAGGAAGTTTGAAGTAATGTCCTTTGATGATGTTTCCCAAACTGTTTTCTACAGAAGGCCTTTTTCCTTTTTGAATAACAAAAGCTTTGTGAGAGTTCAATCTGGAGTAACCACTATTTTTAGTGAATGCTCGCAAAACTCTAGAAGGTCAGTATTGCTATTTTTTTCATTTTTATAACAAAGAAACTGATCTAAAGGGAGGTTAAACAATCTGCCGTAGGTCACAGTGCTAGCTAGTGAGCAAACCAGGATTCCAAGCCTGGCAGTTTGATTCCATCACCTGTAATTTTAACCATTATCCACACTGCCTTAAATAAGTATTTTTGCTCAAACAAACTTGGGAAACACTGGCTTCAACAGAGCAAAATCAGTTGAACACAAGATACTTTGGAATATTTAAAATTTATTTTGACTATCCAAGAGGGTCATCACATGCAGGGCTGCCCACATTTATTTTGACCACAGAGGTCCAATGAAAAATACCCAACATGTCAAAGGCACTAAAGTTCGGTAAAACATTTTTAAAAAACCTAATTCTTGAGTTTTAGCTGATATTCCAATGGTATTTTGACTCAGGAAGATCTGTATAGAAAACAATCCCTTAAGTTATCTGAAGAAGTAGTAAAGATGAAGAAAGTATTTATGAGATTTACTTTCCCGTAAGAGTAAGTCCCATTTTCCATTTTTCCATTCTTGGGTGCTTCTTAATGCAAGAAATCTTACCAGTGTATTAAAAATGTGTTTCCCAGCAGAAACCTGGTTTCAGGATGCAGATTGCTGTGTTCTAGGAAGATGTGGATAGTTTCACACTAAGCATTCTTTTCCAGCAGTTTTGTTTAGCTCTTCATTGTGGAAGCCATTGTTGAGCACCTCTTAGTAGCTATAAATTTCAAACATAGGGATTGTTTGAAAAATACTTTCTATAATGTGTTATAAAAGAATAAAAATAATTTATAACATTAGCCTGTGAACATTTAAACATTTATTTTATATTTATAAAATAAGCGAGTTATAATAAAAAAACACAAGTCTTCCAAATTAGACACTTTATCATATTAATCATCTGAAATTTTCTAAATATTGCTTTGAATAAAAAAATAAAAAATAAACCTACAAAAAAATCACAAAATCAAAAACAGAATTTGTACTTAATGACTTAATGACAGTGACAATGATGGACATAGAATGGATAGATTAGTATTTTATATATTTCATATTGCTTTTTCTCTTTCTCCTGGGGTTCATAAAATATATCCAATCTCATAAAACATTCCAGAATTAGAATATAGGGAACAGCATAGTACAGTTGATCTTCATAATTCAGATTCTGTATTTGCAAATTAGCCTACTTGCTAAAACGCAGTTGAAACTCCAAAAGCAATACTCACAGGTGTGCTGCGGTCATTCACAGACATGTTCAGAATGAAGAAAAATTTGTGTCACTCAACTCACTTGTTCCTAATTCAGGTTGAATGAGATTGCACGCTGCTTTCTTGTCTCAGCTCTCATACTGTGTAATAAAGTGTCCTTCCCATGACCTATTTATTGCCACTTTTTTTGTGGCTGCATTTTTGTACTTTTTGTTGGTGATTTTCTGCTTAAAATGCCCCAAAAGTGTAGTGCTGAAGTGGTATCTAAGTGCAGGAAGGCTGTGATGTGTCTTACGTAGAAAATATGTGCATTAGATAAGTGTCTTTCAGGCATGAGTGATAGTGCTGTTGGCTGTGAGTTCAGTGTTAATGAACCAATGATGCTGTATTTTGAGAAAAGGAGGATCAATACAAGAAATGCAGTAGATAACATTGTTGTGAGGTTAAAAGACAAAGAAATTTACAGTCATGTTACTCAGGATCAGGAAAATGTTAAACAATTCCTGGCTAGTTCTGGCTGGATCCCATGTTTCAAAAGGTGATATGGTCTGGGGAATGTTCAACTCCCAGGCAAGGCAGGTTCTGTAGATCAGAACACTATGGAGGAATTTTAAAAATACCTGCTAGGTGTTATACAGGAAAGGAATCATGTTGAAGAGTGAACAATGAGAATCAACTGTATATTTTTAAGATTTTTTTTTTTTCCAGACAGTTGCCTGGCTTATGTCTAAAACTTATAGAAAAAAGGTTTTTTTTTTTTTTTTTTTAACCATTTTAACCAGTTTTTCACTTCTTTTAAAATGAGGTAAAATTGGTATACTTGTATAACATGTTAGTTTAAAGTGTACAACATAATTCGATCTTTGTGTGCACTGCAAAGTGATCACCACAATCTGTCCAGTTACCATCTGTCACCATACAATTGACCCCCTTCACCCATTTCACTCATCCCCTAACCCTTACTGTCTGATAACCACCAATCTGTTCTCTGTATCTATGAGTTTTGTTTTGTTTGTTCTTTTGATTTTTAGATTCCAAATATAAGTTAAATTGTATGGTATTTGTCTTTCTCCTTCCGACTTATTTCACTTAGCAAAATATTCTCAAGATACCCATGTTGCTGCAAATGGCAAATTTTCCTTCTTTTTTATGGGCAAATAGTATTTCGTGTGTGTGTGTGTGTGTGTGTGTGTGTGTGTGTGAGACACATCTTCTTTATCCATTTATCCATTGATGGACATTTAGGTTGTTTCCATATCTTGGATATTATATTAATGCTGCAATAAACACAGAGGTATACACATCTTTTCAAATTAGCATTTTTGTTTTCTTCGGATAAATACCCAGAAGTAGAATCACTAGATCATATGGTAGTTCCATTTTTAATTTTTGAGGAACCTCCATACTGTTTTCTATAGTGGCAGCACCAATTTACAGTCCCACCATCAGCATATGAGGGCTTCCTTTTCTCCACATCCACTCCAAAACTTATTTATTGTCTTGTTGATAATAACCATCCTAATAGTTGTGAGGTGATATCTCATTGTAATTTTGATTGCATTTCCCTAATAATTAATGATGTTGAACATCATCTCATGTACCTGTTGGCCATTTGTATGTCTTCTTTGGAAAAATGTCTATTTAGATCTTCTGCCCATTTTTAATCAGATTTTCTTTCTATTGGGTTGAGTTCTTCATGCATTTTGGATATTAACTGTTTATTAGATATATGAGTTGCAAACACTTTCTCCCATTCAGTAAGTTGCTTTTTCATTTTGATGATGATTTCCAGTGCTGTGCAGAAACTTTTCAGTGTAATGTAGTTCCATTTGTTTATTTTTGCTTTTGTTGCTTTTGCTTTTGGAGTCAGTTCTAAAAATTCAACACCAAGACCAATGTCAAGGAACAACTGCCTATGTTTTCTTCTAGAAGTTTTATGGTTTCAGGTCTTACATTCAAATCTTAAATACATTTTGTGTTAATTTTTGTGTCTGTGTATGATGTAAGATAGTGGTATAGTTTCATTCTTTTGCATGTGGCTATCCAATTTTCCTGACACCATTTATTGAAGAGACTTTTTGCCCCATTATACATTATTGGCTGCTTTGTCATAAATCAATTAACCAAAAATGTGTGAATTTATTTCTGGGCTTTCTATTCTGTTGTGTGTCAACTGCAATTAAAAAACAAATAAATAATTTAAAAACTGAATTAACATTGTTAAAATATCCATACTGCCCAAAGCAATCTACAGATTCAATGCAACCTTTATCAAAATTCCGATGGTATTTTCACAGAAATAGAGTAAATAATTCTAAAATGTGTATGAAACCATAGAAGAACCCAAATAGCCAAAGCAATCTTGAGAAACAAGAACAGAGCCGAAGGTATCACACTCTCTGATTTGAAACTATATTAAAGTAATAGTGATCCAAACAGTATGGCATATGCATAAAAAGACACATAGATCAATGGAAAAAAATCTTGCAAATAAAAGCTGAAATACCTTTTGCAGCCAGCATCACTGCTCTGGCGTGCTAATGGAAACAAAAAAGTGGCATCGAGTGTGGTGGCAGATTGTCCCCACTCCAAAATGACTCTTTTACAATGAGGACTGAGTAGCCAAGATGCCACTTTGATGTCTCAAAGAATTGAGAGAACCTATGACATAAGAATCAAGATTCCTAAGCAATGTGGGTGGAAAGAAGGCCCTCCCATTCTCCTAAAATAGAGTCTTGGACAGGAAACTGCTAGAATGGGAGAATATAATAAGATAGGTCTTAAACATGAATAAGATACTGAGACTCACCAAAAAATACTTGGAAAATTTAGAAGGAGCTGTGTTTATTCTTTATGCAAATATCCAGTAGAGTTTAAATTATTCTTATTCATATGATACAATCAATTCCGCACATATAGATTTGGTTATTAGCTACAAATGGGAGTTTTTGAACACAAAGGTGCACATGAGAATCTCCCAGGAAAAATGTATAAGGAATGGGTGTCAGCAACAGTGACTTAGGGAATGTCTACTTTTATGGAGTTTGTAGAAGAAAATAGGTTAGCAAAATAGAAGAGATATCATAATGCTGTGGAGAAAGTAAGGTAGAATATAACAATGTGACCACTGGACTGGATGTCACTGATGTGATTTAAACATCAATGCAGGCAACAGGTTTAAACAAGATGTGCTGTATTTAAGGTAATCACTGTGTGTCACAAAAATAAAGTTGAAGGAACATTATAAGGAACGCTTGTGATAGGGAGGTGGGTGTGGGGATGAAAGAAACAGTGATTTAAGTGAAACTAAACTACCCCAAAGATCTACAGCCTACCTGTTTCTAACAGTTTTACTTTTATTTTGTACAATATGGTTTCCTAAGATACGAAATAGTACAAAGTTTCCTATCCTGGAAATGTTGAATTTATAAATATCAAATTCGAGTACGCTTTGATGTTCATATTTTAAATAGATGGATGAGCACTTAAATGAGGATGGTAAGATATCAGACATATAATAGTGGGCATTCAATATTTTTTAATTAAATTACAAATACCATTAAAACAAATGCTTACACTGACGATCTAATAGAAAATAAAAATATTTAAAGACATATTTTTAAAGCTAATAATGTCAAAATAAGTTTTATGATGAAAAGTATGATAAAAGAGTATTGTTTTTGTGTATATATACTCCTTTTACATATCAAGTCAGGAAACTGTACATTTACAAACAATATTTTAGTTATAAAGATACAAATAAAAATAAATGATGCACTACAAATAAATGATCCACTACTAAATGAGAAAAAAAGTATAATAACTGATATGCCAAGACAAGAGAGAAAATTAAATCATACAAAATGCTCAGTTGTAACCACAAAAGGTAGAAAAAGAGTGGAAGACAAAAATATGAACAAACAACAAGGGAAACAAATAGAAAACAGTAACAAATATGACAGATATCAATGATCACTTTGCGTGTCAATGGTCCAAATATGCACCAGTTAAAAGAGAAATTGTTAGAATGGATCAAGAAAAAACAATCAACTATATGTTGTCTTCTAGAAACGCACTCTAAATATAAGATACTATAGATTAAAAGTAAATTGATAAAGAAAGGTATGCCATGCTGACACTATTCAAAAGAAAGCAGGAGTAAGCTATATTAATTGCAGACAGAGCAGACTTCAGATCAGGGAAAGTTATTGGGAATAATGAGGGGTGAGAATTTGCCAAAACTCACATAAATAGAAATAGACAATTTGAATAGAACTATATCTATTAAAGAAATCGAATCAATAATTAATAACCTACCAAAACACAAAACACCAGGCCCAGAGGGTATCACTGGTGTAGTCTACTAAACATGTAAGAAACTGTACCAATTATCTTACAATCTCTTAATGAAGACAGGGGCATAGGAAACACTTTAGAACTCATTTTATGAAGCCAACATTACTCTAATAACAAAACCAGACAAAAGCATTACAAGAAAAGAAAGCTGTGACCGATACCGCTCGTGAATCTAGATGGAAAAAATCTTCAACAAAATTAAAATTTCCCCACATTGTAGTGAATTTCAGCTTACCCTTGCAGATTCCAATTTTTCCTTGCTGCCCCCAATTCATATCCATTTTTCCTTCCAGACCACCTTATCTTGTGGTTTTAAGTCATCTCCTAGGGGTTATGCTTCTCTGCTCAACCCTGACTGAAACAGGCAGATTCCAATTTGGGGCATATTTTCTGCTTCATTGGTCCCCTGGCGATGCCTTTATCTCAGCAGTTATCAGATTGTCCTGCCCTTGCTCGTCTCTTTCACGGCACTGTGAGGGTAATGTGAGGCAGGGTTTTTATTTTATTTATCCATATTTTTATTGCAATAGACCAATTATGCATATTATGCATTACGAATAGTATGTGTATGCTGAATTGAACGAGACCCTTAACAAATTTTTAGAGTTACTTAAATATTTCCAAGAACTTATTTTTTAAAGTAAAGTACTTCAAAGAGGCCTAATGTTGTTACGGTTTTTATCCTTAAGGGCTCATGTACATAATAGTAGTAAGGTGAGCAGGTGTTTAATTAGAAGGAAACCCTTAGGTCAATTTCTGATGTACTTAATAAAGACTATTTTCACCCCAAACCATCTGTGAATCTTAGCTTTCATCATTCACGAATTGTAGCTTTGTTCTTGATTACATTTGGAGATTAATGGTATAAGAGGGCATATCATCCTATAAATCTTAATCTACTATAATCTTTGCTTTATGTTGATGACCAAAGACTGTATCAAAGACTGTTCTGTCCTGAATCCACATCCTGCTTCAGCCACTGCTACTCTATTGTTTTGGGCAAGACACAACACTCCAGGTGTGTCAGGCTACTATCTATATTATAAACAACGTTTTTATAAGGGATGGAAGGAGCACGTGTAAACAAAGGCATACACAGTCCTTAGCACATAATGTTTCTACAGTGAGTATTAGCTATTATTATTATCAGAGTCATTTTAAGAAAATGGATACTAATAACTCACCAACTCATAGGTGCCTATAAAACTCCATAGTTTAGTTCAATGCTGATACGTACACTTGGGTATAATAAGAAAAGTTCATTGCTCAGTTGAAGTTATGAATTTTTCATATGTTTCCAAATCTTATTAAATTAAGATATCACTTCTGACTACAAGTTAAGCAATTTTTAAAATTGCTATTCTTCCATTGCTGACAGTGTATGAGCAATATATTAAAATTCCAAGAATACATTTGTAGGTATAACTCATGAAATACTATTTACAATGAGAATGTAACTCATTGTCTCTCAATCCACATTTTTTTTAAAAAAGTTATTTGCAAGGTAGATTATGCAATTTCTTTTAAATTTAGTATTTCTGTATGTGGCATTCCGAATAAGTGGTAAGTTAATGAAAAAATCCCCAAGAAGAAAAAAATATCCAGTTTTAAAATAGTCATAGATAGTGATATTATATTGCTATTTATTTTGGTATTCATTGAAATCTGAGTCTAAATAAATATTGATGATTATATCCTGTTCCCAATAATACTGATTTCCATTTAGTAAAGTGCACAGAGAATCCTGCATTGTTGATCCTATAGCTAACATGATAGCAAATGATTTTAGGGATTTCAGCACATTCCGGTCTCAGAGGCTGCTTTTCATTATTACTATCCATAAACAATAAACTGCCAAATGTGTGAGAAAATTATGGTGGTAAAAATCATTACGTGATTTTTAAGAACCAATATAATCCTTTTAAAAAGTGTATTCTTAGGTATATGCCTTGTAAATCCATATACATGCATTGGCTATTATTAATAAAATTAATAATCATTTGAAATAATCTGTGCTGTGACACTTTATGGCACACTTATGGCAACATGATTAAAAGTGACCAACTTATTACATCATATACCTTCCTGAAGGGGAAATTTCCCGGGAGGGGTTATTTTAAAGTTTTAAAAAGAGCCTTTAAGTAGGAAATGGTTTTGGTCAGAATATTTATGTAAAAGAAAGCTGTAATAATTTATTTACAGGCTTAACAGGTGAGGTTTCCAAATTCAGATCATCCTTATCATTGTTAAACGTCACCCCAAGAATCCACAATGCCATTCCCCTCGCATCTGTGAGCTCCACATTTATGTGCCTCATGATTATAATTCTAACTAATTAGTTTATTTTAATTTTAATCAATACACTAAGGAGTAGTTTGAGACAGCTGATAATGATTTATTACCAATTCTAAAAGCATTTGTCGTGCTTTTGGCAGTTGTACTATCTCCGAAATGCCCCTGACTGCTTGGCAGCAACCTGTGAGGGTCGTTCTGATTGCTGTATGCAGGGACATTAGCTGACAGCTCTTCTCCACTCCTGATAAATGGATGCCTGCTGTGTAATCACACCCATACGGTCTTGCTTTAGCGTTCACCTATAGCCTCATCAAATATGAGGATATGTAGCATAAATATATTATAGCCACGCATGTATACTTGTATGAATCAAAGATAATGTCATAGAGAGGTGGCAAGAAGTTTATGTGATAGTCTCTTGAAATGCCAGGCGACATGAAGCTATGCAAGTACCTCTGTGGGAAGCAAACACTTCTCTTATTATGTTAAGGACATTTGAGTGGTTCTTAAAAACTGGTATAGTGGAAAATGATTTCAGAGGATTTTCCCCAAGAGTAATATTTAAAAATCTGTGATTCGGAAATATCATAGGCTTTGTGGTGGGGTGGGAATTTCCTATATTAAGTTATTAACAAAGACCTGCACTATAGAAAAACTCAAATTGAGCATTAAAATATATAACTGCCCTCTGACGCCATTCTAGCATATACTTATATTTTAAAGCTCCGCTTGGGAACTTGACCCTGTTTTCATTGATAAATCTTTTATTCTTCTCTCATGAATTATTCAAGTACTGTACCAGGCTAGCTTATTCTCAGTGAGTGAAAAAGAGATCCTTAAATCATATGCCATCATTTCTTTCAAGGATAAACAAACTCTTCTTTTAAAATAATTTTATATGGAAAACTTGTATGTAGTTCGGTGATTTAACATTCGTTATTACTGAAATAAACATCATAATTTGAAAAGTATTTGATTCATTGAATCAATGTTAAATGAATTAACTTTCCCATTACTGGTCAACACTAAAAGAATATGGCTCGATTTGAAATGTGCACCTTGTCACACTGATATGACAGAGTCAGTATTGCTCTGAGAAAAAGAGAGAGAGCACTGAAACCACTAAAGACTGTGTAACCGCACGATAAGGAAGAGACAGAAAGATATACACAGGTGATAAGGGCTGGAAAACAGCCAGGAATAAGTCACTGATCTCTGGCCTACTGACTGCATGTGCATTAAAAATAAGAGATAAAAGTTGTCAGATTGGATATATTAAAGAAAATAAAAACACTAAATTAACTTTAGAGAGATTAAAGACAATCTTATTTAGCAGTTGACTGACTACCAAAAGTATCTGATATTAACTTAAATAAATGTGAATATTTTGTCATGAACATGAAAGAAGAAAAACAGCCAACAACATTTTGCTTTTTTTTAGAGGGGGATGACTTTATATCTTAATTTCTTCACCTATATATTTGGTTTCTATTTTTATTGATTTTAGACTATCAGAAATAGAAGGAAATTACAAAACACTCCCCAATTTACAGGAAACTAAAGAGTCTGACAATCCCGAAAAACCATTTATTATAAGGAGTGCCTAAATTAGAAAGTTTTCCAGATTCAATCCATGTTAGACATTCTCTCCCTCTGTTTCACTTTTTAAACTGTGACCTCTTCCTCAAATGTGTATTATGTAGGCATTGTTTTAATATTCAATATCTATGCATCTGGGACTTCCATAGGTATATAATATGTTTCTTCACATTGCAGCCACTATATATTACAATTTTTAAAATCAAATAATTTGGTATATATGACGGATCAGTAATATGGCTAATTTTCCAGTAAAGTAAAAGGATAATTTTCTTAGGAAATATCTAGAGTTCTATGAATTCACAGTGCAAATATGTCTTAATATTAAAAATGTTTCAGTTATAACCACTTATCTATATAGCACAGTTTAATATATCAAAACCTATTTTCCTATTGACCCCTTTTTAATAGACACATCTACTCTACAAGTTAACCAGAATAGACACAGTGTCAGCTTTACTTCCTGTGACTCATATTACAAGATCAATTATATTATAGGTTACATTCAATACTTTCTAAAAGTACATTCTGTCCCCTCCTCTATACCTTCTCTCAGAAAAACTATCTCCTCCTTAGAGAGATGGACTTTCCCTCCTTCCCCAATTCTTCTAATTAATGCAAGTCACTCTGCAGAGCAGGAGAAGGAGGAAAAGGAGGCGGAGACAAAGGAGGAGGACACTATAAAGGGGACAGGTGATGGCTGCTTGAGACGACATTGTGTATAGTCTTGTGTAACTGGCTTTGAAAAGAGTGTTGTGTTCTTGTGCTAAAGCCATTGCCCACTTTTTTTTTTTTTTTTTTTTCATTTTAGCAGAACCTTCTTTTTAAGGGGTTGAGTCTTTCCATATCGGGGTATATAGTACCTGCTCCTAGATTGTAAAGCACATATACATGACAACAAGGGCACCAGCCATGAAAAAAGTCAACAGACTTTGAATGACTCTTTGGGTAGATGGATGAAACCCATTTCCTTGATAATATTGTTCAGTTCCTGGAATCAGCCTGCTCTGGAACAAATATCACATAACTTTTGGTTATCAAAATAATAAATTTTCATATTTCAAGAGAAAAAATAAAAAATATATGATGTTTTATGCTGAAAATGTCTTAATTGATTCAAAACCTATGGCATTTGAACTTGTTCTGCAGGCATGAGATAGCAATCAACTTTTGCAAATGGGAAACCATCTAACCAAGATAACATTCCAGAAAGATAAATCTGACAGAGTGTATGTGAAGGACTGAGACAGAGATAGATCTGTCATTTGGATAAGGCACTATTTATTATCTGAAGTCAATGTAGCTTTTTTAATGAAAATTGTCATTTAATAAAAATTTCTAGGCATGTAAGAATACTAGACCATGTAGACAATAAGTAAAAAAAATAAAAGAAAGAAAGAAAGAAAAAAGAAAGAGAAAAGAAGCAAATAGAGTAGAAGCATACCCACAGGTAAATTAGCTATTTAATTTAAAATAACATGACTCTAAAAATATTGGTGTGTTCACAAAATTTATATATATATAAATACATTGATATATTAATATATTAATACATTAATATATCAATCTATTTATATATATATATATATATTTATTTCAATTAATAATTTTCCCATTTTGTTTCCTATTTGTGTTCTTCCCCAAAACATAGTAAAGTTCTTCCTCCCCCAAAACATCATACATGAAGTCCCACGAACCAGTTGGATAGCAGCTTTGAGGCAGGTGCTGAGCGTTGAGACCCCTTGCGATTTGGGTGGTGACCGCATGTGAAGATAATTTAAATGTGTGAATTGGAGGTATGTATCCTGAACATTGACCAACCAACCTGTCTGAGACTTCTGATTTTTCTCTATCAGGCAGCTTGGAGGGTTTTTTGGTTTGGGTTCATGAAAGTATATGTAATGTGAGACTACTCTTTCTTTCTCATTCTCTTCTTCTCTTTCTTTCTCCCTCTCTTCTTTTCTCCCTCCCTCCCTTTTTCTCTTCCTTCCTTGCTTAACTTCATTCTATTTTATTGAAATGTATGCTAAGTGCATGGGACTGTCTAGCATTAAAGGCTTAGCACGTATTTTTGTTTCCTCTATATTTGCCTACCACCCACTACTGACTTCTATGTTCCATTACCCAACTTAGTTTCTTAGTTATTACTGTCTCATAACAATCTGTCTCCTGCTAGTAGCCATTTATAAAAAGTTTGTGACATGGATGAATGATTAAATATATGAAAGAAGTATGTTAAAGTAAGTGTGCTTCCATTTTTTTCATGTCTTAAGGTTGTTCGCAGGCAATTATGTTTACCCATTCTACTGAGTAGTACTCTCTCACCAAATTTTTGTTCTTGTGTTTTAAATTAAACCTGAGGAGCCAGGACACTTTCTCAATTGAAGTTTTTCCCAGAAGTAGGTTGGCATAATCATTTACAGAACAGAAAGAACCAAGTAGTTGTCAGTAACAGATATCTTAGAAAATCTGGTGTGTGGGGATGGTAAATGAAATGTTTCATAAATTTCAAAAATCAATGTAGGGAGAAACATGTTTCTGTGGAGATGATCAGGTAGTTGAATAAAAGAAAATGGTGAGAGTGTATTTTGCAGCTTATGTTTATTACACACTTCTGAAATGTCTGCTGAGAAATAATAATTATAACAAACAACATCACTGAAGAGACTTTCAATGAGATTATCAGACTATCTTCACAGATTTATGTATTGATGATCCATAGACTCTGGGTGGCTTTCATGGCTCCTTTGAAATATAAGTGGTAAAATAAAACAAGATGGGCACAGATGATAGAGTTGACAGAGAGAGCAAATGTGACTTGTCAGTTTCTTTGTAGGTCTTTACATGAATCAAACACATGTAACAGGTTTCAATAAATCACTGTTATGAGATGGTTTTTAAAAGATTTTACTATTATTTAGGCATAGACATGTTCATGCCTTCCGGTCTTAGTTTTATTATACCACTTACATACATTGACTTTTTCTCTTTTGTTTACTGTATTGATTTTTTAAGGGAACAAAAAAATTAAATTAGTAAGACTTTAACAACATCACCAAATATTTGAAAAAGGAATGCAAAATATCAATGCTCAAAATGTTTCCAGGATATATATATATATATATATATATCTTAGTCATTTGTAGTACTTAAGACAAGGAATAGAATGGTATTTGCCTCAAATGCACTTAATTTATTAAAGAAGATGATTTACATCTACCATGCAATCACCCCTTTTCATTATTCCTATGGTGGAAGTATTGCTTTAGCATATGATTTTTAAAAAATATTAATCAATGTCTCACATTAACATCCTCCTATGTATTGCATCCACCAAGTTATTTTTCCTAAAACAGTAGTCTTTGTGATTAGAATAATCATATTAGAATATTTGGCTCTAGGTAATTGGTTTAATCTCCCTAAAACATATTTTCACATCTATAAAATATTTATTCAAATACTTAGCTGACACAAATTTACTGTGAAATCAAAGAAGAATAAAATGTGAAAGCTCTTTTTAAACTACGATAAGTATCTTAAAATAACATCAATTTTTAATCGCATTATACCTGTATACAAAATGAAAACAAAAATATCTCCCCTTTAACATATACGTAGTATATTAACCCCTAATCCTAACATATAGGACCTTGTAAAATCAGACTCTGTTTTCACTTAATACCCAGCAGGAAATTTCTGATATTTACTGTTTTTGTTTTTTTCAATATCTCATTAATTCATCCACTCATCATCTATCCATTCATAAAACAATTTTTAAAGATTCATTTATTATCTCAGGGCCTATGATTAATGCCGGGGAATCACTGAAAGTAATATACTGTTTCTGTTTCAGAGGCATATTTGTCTTGAATGCATGTATCAGTTATCTATAGGAATAGCAATACTGCCTAACAACGAACCTCAAAACCTTCAGTGGCATGCTACAATAAACATTTATTTTTGTTCATTATTCTATAGATCAGCAGGTGGTTTGTTGATCGGAGCCAGGATTAGCTCACCTCAGCTGGTATCTCCTATGTATGTGGTGTTACCTGGCAAAGGAATGGTTGCTCTAAAATGAGCTTAGGTAGGACAACTTGTCCCTGCATCACGTCATCTCTCGACTAGCTTGGGCTGGTTATAAGAGTCTAAGCAGATACCCAAGAGAAGGCGATCCTGGGTATGTCCTCATGGTGTAGGCAAAGGAGATAGGCAGAAAGGATGTGTGCAAGGCCTTTTGAGAACAAGGCTTGGAACTGTAACATGTTTACAACAACCTCATCCTATTAACTAAACAACTCAAGCTCAGTATTCAGACAATGGAAAAGTAGACTCCACTTCTTTACGGAAAGTGCTGTAAAATCATATTTAAAGGGTGTGAGTACAGGGTGAGATGGAGAATTGGAGCAATTTTTGCAGTCAGTCTCCCACAATAGGAGACAAATAAATGGACACAAAATATAGTGTAAATGCTTCATTTTCCTCTCCAGCTCTATCTCCAACTTTCTCTCTTTCCTCTTTGTCCAACTTTTCTCACTCTCAGTGGTGTTTTAAACCATTAATTACTCTCTCCCTCATCTCTCTCTTCTCTCTGTTGGCAGCTCATTGGAAGACTTATTAAATATTTCCTTCTGAAAACACTCTATACAGTCAAATGCTCTTCTCCCTCAAGCTCTCACTTCATACCTTTCCATTTACTATCAAATTCTGGCAAACTGGTCTTAAGCACTCATTGTATTTCTGATACTCTAAGTACAATGTTTTAAATTTGCTTTTTCTGTTTCAATACCACATGTTTCCTCCTCAACCTCTTCGGTCTGACTTCAGTCCTGACCACTCTAGTGACAGTATTTGCAGGGATCGCCACCCCAGTCTTGGACTTAGGACCTTAGTGACTGGCACGTCCCCTTTCTCAAAACTGCATCTTTTGGCTTTCTCCTGCCTCTTCTTATTCTGTGAACAATAATTCTCCATCTATTTCTTGGCTTTTCTCATTCTCCAGGTGAAAAGAAATAAGGACATGCACCACACACATTCTCAGGTTCTAAGAATTTTACATACATTATAACATTTTACCCACATGGGGAACCTATGAGAGAGATAATACCATCAACCCTGTGTTTCAGATGAGGAAATTGAGGCTCAGAAGTGTAAAAATCATTCAATAAAGGTCATATAGAGCTAGTAAATGTTAATCCAGGATTTAAATTCCAGATTTGTCAGATTCTGAAGCTTCCTCCCCGGGAGAGGGGTGGGCTGCGTTGCTCCTCATATGAGATACAAACTGCTCATTTTTCAGAGTGAAGGACACTGAGTGTCACACAGATGGCTCTATGATTAGCAGTAAATTGGCCCTTAATTAGAAGTAAAAAAATGATCTCTGAAATCTCATGTAGAAAAATCACTTAATATCAGTCACATTGCTTTCTGGCAAGAGTTAATGAATTAATTATATTTGCATAAGCAAAACAATGGAGCAGAAAGTAGCTCTTCAAACTTAAAAAAAAACAAAAACGGCAGCTTTTTAAACATATTACCCAAGCAGAATCTCCAATGAGAAGATGATCTTGAATACACCTAAATCAGCAAGTTAAAGGATTTGCTTTAATGTGCTATCACACTTAACCTTTGCACCCATTCCTTTCACTTATGCAAATTTGAAAAAGATAATCTCAAATGAAAAAGAGACAAAATGCTGACAACATTATCTGAGCATTAAAAATTTTATGTAGACAAACATATGCCTACAAAGTAGAAAAATGGGCATGGTTTATATTTAGAAAATTATGAGTAAAATCCCTGCTAGGAGTAGCAAAAAAATAAATAAAATAAAATAAAAATGTTTGAGAACAAGCATTCTATAGAAAGTATGGATAGCTTGTTAACCTAATAGCCACTTAGAGGCTTCCCTGGAAAAAGAGAATAAATGTGACTTGAATATGGCATATTAAAATCTAATATTCTTTTGGTATGATCATTTGTTTTGACGAGAGGAATTGTTGGGTGTTGAGAGAGCATGGTGAATTGGATTATTGAGAGGAATTTAACCAAACACAAAGGGCTAGTAAAATTGTATCTTTATGAGTTCCCCTTCTGCACGAGTCTACATAATGTATTTACCACAGCTGAGCGAGCTCACTTGAGAGCCATTTATGATGTGTAATGCTCTGTGTCCTTTTTGGAATGTTGGATGACAGGTTAATTGAATAGTGGCAGGGCAACGGATCAGGGTCATACAAGATGACTAGTGTATATGATAGCTAAAGACGTATTTCATTACTGAAATCTTTTACATACAAGTACAGCTTCAAACAGTCCTTTCAGAAAAGTATTCATTCATCTCTTCCAAAGCATCCAGAGACTTATTAGGTAAAATTTTCATAAAAAATTTTAAATAGTGAATCAGTATTGTAGGTCAGACAGTTAATTAACAACCCCCTAAATGATTTACTTTATTATTCAATATCAGTATCTCAAAACCATTATGGTCCTCTGTAGTGTACTAATTCACTTTTTATGATTAGTTGTATTAAAGCTGAAAGGTTAACCCCACATGTGTTCCTTTTCTATGACAAAATAAAGCACTTCATCTTTATGTTTATATTTGGCCCATTATAGACATAGCCACACAGGGTTAAAATATACACATGGGAGTATATAGAGTTTTGAGAAAATAACTAAAATATAAAAACGATATGCAACATTACTAGAATGTACCAACTCTTAATACTTCTCTTTCAATGCAGTTTTAAAATTCTTTTTTTCTTCCACTTCAAACCACTGATTAATTTCCAAATACCCACCTTGTGACTTACTTTTGTATTCATATTTATCATCTACTGGTTTAAATTTAATTTTTTATTTCAAAAAATGTAATATCAATTTACACTTCAGATATATTTCTCTTATTTTCTATTGTAATCTATTTTACTTTTTAGAAGGGCACAGTAAGGATATCCCAAAATCCACTCTTCCATAAAAGAAATGAGAACACTGTCAAAAATAGTTAAGATCAACTTTTGTTTGAAGAAGCTCTCTGAAGAAGGCCCACTCCCAGGGCTTGTCTTTATTTGATCTGACCCAGAGTCCACCCAGTGAGAAAAGTTCTATGCCTAGGGTTTTGTTAAAACAACAACAATGAAACAAACAACCAAGCAAACAAACAAACAAACAAAAAACCCCAGCAGCAATGGTTTCACATTGCAGCTGCCTAAAGAAGAAATACCAGTTGGACAAATAAGAAACATGGAAAAAACTTAAAAGGGAAACCTGTGAAGTGAGGCATCTCTAGTGGCTTTGAACAGCTATGACATATTCCTAGAGATCTAGAAGGATATTCTCACCCACAGGAGTGTGTGTACACACAGGAAGGGACTGAGAAGCCCCATTGTCAACCTTGAGGTTCTGTGAAATCAAGAAGTGAGAGGTAAGGAAAAGCTGCAAATTGCTAGAGTTTTGAAGCTGTGTTCCCACTCGCCACCACCACCACCATACAAAGCCTTAGCAAAGAGTAGGAGACTTGTTGGGTCAATGCATTTAAGGAAATCTTTGCTCAATCAATGGCTGACCACTAATCTAACTGAACATAGACTTCAGTGTCCATGCAAAACAAAAAAATTAGGCTTTATAGAGTTAGTTTAGGAAGGAAATTAAATTAACAAACAGGAGTAGTGGCAATGATAACAAACCTTGTAGAGGGGTAGGGTTAATTTGATTTCCCTACCTACTTTATACTATTTATAACATCCAGTTTTTGACAACAACAACAAAATAAGATGAGCAAGCAAATATAAAAGCATGTGCAAAATGAAAACGTTAATCTGCACATCCAAAAAGCACAGCAAACTCTAAGTAGGGTAAACGCTACAGCAAAACACATCATCATCAAACTGTTGAAAACTTAATTCTGATGAGTGAATCTTGAAATCAGCAAAAGAAAAATGACTTACCACATACGGGGAATCCACGAAAACATTAGGACAGGGCTTACCATCAGAAACCATGGTGGCTAGAAGACAGTGGGATAACATATTCAAAGTGCTGAAAGGAAAAACAAAAAACAAACAAACAAAAAAGTCAAATGAAAATTCTACATACCACAAAACCACCTTCAAAAATGAAGGAGAAATAAGGACATTTTTACACAAAGGCTGAGATACATTGTCACTAGCAGACATGCCATACAAGAAATACTAAAAGAAGTCTTCAGTTTGAAATGAAATGACACGACACAGTAACTCAAATCTATATACCTACACATACACAAAATAATGAATATCAGTAGAAGTAACAATAGTATTAAATATAAAAGACAGCGAAGTAAATATAGTATTAAATATAAAATACATTTTTATTTATACCTCTTTCCTTTGCCTATCTGATTTAAAAGGCAACTGCATAGATAAATAATTATTAAACCATTTTGATGGGTTCTTAATGTATAAAGATGTAATTTGTATGACAGTATAATACAAGGAGAGTGTAGGGACGAAAGCTACATTGAAGGAAAGCTTTTACACACTATTGAAATTAAGTTGGTATTAATCATAACTAGATTGTTCGAGGTTAAGTGTTGCCTTATTCATATCAGGCTGCCATAAGAAAATACCATAGATTGGGTTGCTTAAACAATAGAAATTTATTTTTCATTGTTCTGGAGACTGGCTGGAAAGTCCAAGACTAAGGTACTGGAAGGTACGTTTTATTCTGAAGTCTCTTCTCTTAGCTGATAGATAGCCACCATCTTGCTATGTGCTTACATAATTTATTTTCCATGCACACAAAGAAAGAATAAGCTCCGATCTCTTCTTCTTATAAGGACACTGGTTCCATCAGGGAGGTCCTACCTTCATGACCTCATCCAAACCTAATTACTTCACAAAGACCATTACTTCCAAATACCATTGTGTGTGTGTGGGAGGGGTGGTAGGTCCTCAATATATAAAATTGGGGGGAGAGGTTATAAACATTCAGTCCCCAACAAATGTTAATATAATTTCCAGGGCAACCAATAAAAACTAATTCAAATAGATAGTAAAAGACACAAGAAGAAATTTAAAATAAAACACTAGAATATATTTAATACTAGAAAATATTTAATGCAAAAGAAGGCAGTAATAGAAGAAAGGAACATGAAACATATAAGACATATAGAAAACAAACATGAAAATGGCAGACTTTTATCCTACATTATCAGTTCTTACATTAAACTTAGAGCAACACTCCAATAAAATGAAGTTTGGTAGAATTCATTTAAAAAAAATCAAACTCTATGATGCCTAAAACAGAAATATTTTAGATTCAAATATACAAAAAAGACTAAAAGTAAAAGGGTTAAAAAGTATATGCCAATTCCATGCAAACAGAGTTGGAGTGGCAACAACCATATTTAAAAAAAGAAAAAAAAAAAAAGACTTGCTGACAAACATCATTATTGGAAGGACATTTCATAATGATAAAAAGAATAATCCAGAAATATATAACGATCATAAACATATATAACATAACAACAAAATCTCATATTCAACACAATCCCTATCAATCTCCTAGCTGGCTTTGTTTATTCCAGAAATTGACAATTTGACCTTAAAGTTCATATGGGAATGTGTTGAACCAGGAATAGCCAAAACAATTTTGAAAAGAAAAACAAATTTGGAAGACTCACACTTCTCACTTCCAAAACCAAGTCGGCAATAGCAATCAAAACAATATAGGAATAGATATGTAGATCAGAATAAAATTGAGAGTCCAGAAATAAATCTTCACATTTATGAGGTTCTGATTTTGGCAAGACTGTCAGGAAAACTCAATCGGGAAAGAATATTGTTTTCAATAAGTGATGGTGGGACTAAATATATACTGCAAAAGAATGAGATTTGAACTCTTACCTCATATGAAATATGAAAAAAAATAACCCTAACTGGATCATAAACTTAAATTTATAAGTAAAAACTATAAAATTCTTAGAACAAAATATAAGAGTAAATGTATAACTTTGGGTTAGGCAATGATTTCTTACGTGTAACACTGAAAGCAGAACTGACAGAAAAAAAAATAGACAAATTTGATTTCAATTAAAAGCATAAAAATAAAAAATAAAAACTTTTGTGCTTCAATGGACACCATCAAGAATGTAAGAAAAATAACAGAATAGGGGGAAATATTTGCAAATCTAATAAAAGACTTGCATTGAAAATATATAAAATAAAAAGACTAATAACCCAATTTAAAAATGGACAAATTATTTGAAAAGGCATTTCTTGAATGAAGATATGCAAATGATCATTAAGCACATGTAAATCTGAACATCATTATTCACTAGGAAATGCAAAGCAAAATCAGAACGACATACCACTTCACACTCACTAAGATAACTAAAAACTAAAAAGAGAAATAAATTTTCATGAGGGTTTTCAGAAAGTAAAACTCTTAAGCACTGCTGGTGGGATTGTAAAATGGTTCAGATATTTTGAAAAAATTATTCGGCAATTCCTAAAAATGTTAAACACAGAGTTGCCATATGACTCAGAAATTTCACTTATAGGTACATATCCAAGAGAAATGATAGTATATATTCATACAAAAACTTGCATACAAATATTCACAGTAGCATTATTCTTAATAGTCTAAAGAGGAAATAACTCAAATGTCAACTGATGAATGGATAAACAAAATGCGGTGTATCAATAAAATGCAATATTACACAGTTGTAAACAGAATAAATGATACATGCTACAACATGAATAAACTGTGAAAACATTATGCTAAGTGAAATAAACTTGTCACAGAAGGCCGCATATTGTATAATTCCATTTATATTAACTGTGCAGAATAGACAAATCTATAGAGGTGTGATCCTTAGACATACAGTTTTCATAGGCAATGTGTTATAATTAGAAAACCACAAGAATTTTTGTCAAGTAGCCAAGGTTCTTTGCTATCCTGCCTTTGCTGCTTACCATCAAGTACAAATAATTTAATACACAAGGACATTGATAATAGCAATAAGAGACTCAAACAGAGGTTTAAAACTAAACACACCAAACATGTAGGAATACACAGCCATTAGCTGTAGGACCAAAAGATTTATACATCCTTTGAAAGGTTTCTGGGGATATTACCATACCATAGCATGAAGCAACTGCTTATTTTAATAACAATCTTCTGGCAAAACCAACTAGATTGTGTTTAAATAATCTGTTTATAAGGGAAATTGATATAGTGTTTATCTCACAATATTTGAATTAAAATGGTTAAATAATCTGTAGCATTGGATTCAATAGGTATAATTCATTTATCCAGAAAATGCACTTGTGTGTGTTTTCTTCCCAAAGCCAGAAAAATTTTAAATTGCTATATGGGTGTCATCTAAAATTTTTAAATATCCAAATTGCCATGGCAGAGGCACTGCTATAGAAGGAGGATAGATTGAAAAAATAAGTATCATTAAGAAAACATTTTGAAACTATTGAATGAACAAACATATGTTTCATTCCTTTTTCTTCTGAATCAGGTTTGAAAATCAAACTATTAGTATGGTCCCAGAAAAGAGGAAATGGCTAATGCAACTTGTACAAATCGAATATGACAAGGAACAATTCCTTGTCCAATGGCAAGGGTAAAAGGAAATGCTAAATCAAAAATGGGGTGTGTGGTGTCCCACACCCCACAGATGTCTCTGTGTATGTAAATAAACAGTGCTACTCGGGAACACACTATGGCAACATGAAAAAAGAAAAAAAGAATGCCCAGCAGAGTAAGATAGTGATGTGATGAGAAGGCAAAGAGAGAAGATCTGAGTTTCTACTTTTAAGATTCCTTAGTTTGGATTTCTGGTCAAAATGGCAAAGTAGGTAAATGCTGTGCTTATCTCCTTTCATGACCACATCAAAATTATAACTAAACTACAGAAAAACCGTCATAGAGAATCACCTGAAATCTTGCTGAACCAAAGCCCTACAACTAAGGACACACAGAAGAAGCCACCTTGAAATCGATAGGATGGTCAAAGATGCAGAACAGGCTGGTCTCACACATGTGTGGGACCATTAAAAATCAGAAGGCATACCTTGGCTGTGGAGATTCCCCCTGGAGGAGCAAGGGGTTCCAGCACCACCCCACCACTCCAGCCCAGGTTTCCAGTGCCAGGGAGAGTGGTCCCTATAATTTCTGGTTGTGAAAACCAGCAGAGATTGTGGCTGGATGAGACAAAATGTCGCTAGAGTCCCAAGCATTCCTCGTAAAGCACCTTCACACAGACTTTCATGCTGATGAACTAACTCACTCTGTGCACCAGTGCTGAGATAACAGCTAGAAAGATTCCAGGGACATACAGGGAGGAACTGAATTGTCTGGCTTCAAAATGAGGGCTGGATGGGCAACTTTCTACCAGACAGAAGTGCTGTCAGAATCCATTCGTTTTTTGTTGAGCTCTCCCAGCATGCAGACTCAGGCTGATGCCATATGTGAGTCTCCATCAACCTAGCTAACAAAGTGTGCCCCACCTTGGTGATCCCCTGAGACCCCACCCCACCCAACTTTCAGACACACCCAAGCCTCTGTCAGTGGCTATTCCATACAAATGGTCTGTTTTCGCTCATGTTGTGGACTTTCCTGAATTCTTGCAAAGGTTCCCAAAACCCCCCAAAATAGCATCTGGCTTCAGTGTTTCTTGTACCTCTTGCTGAGCAGCCCCAAATCCAGCATTAGCAGCATCCAGTGCTGGTGCACGGCTTGGCCATTCTAGGCATCTTCAACCCCGGGGTGGGTGGCAGACATCTGTAGGCTGTTTTGTGGCTCATGCCAGGTGGCTCTGGGCAGGGCACAAGCTGAACTTGTCTTGTGGTGAGGTCCCTCCCAGGGAGCCCTAGGGCTGGCATGGCTGGTGGCCAGCTTCAGACCCAGTTGGAGCATTACTCGCTCACTTTCAAGGATGACACAACCAAAGGGCAGACTGAGCAGTCACTAGAGCCCTGCTAAAGCTAATCTAGCTCTGTAGGATCAACCCCTGCACAACAGCTCATTTACTGTATTATGACCAGTACTCATAACCAATCAGCCTGAAGTTCAATCCCTTTCATTGAAGTGCAAACATCAACCAAGACTCAACTACAACAGGAGGAGACACACAACCCACACAAGAGACACACCTGGAGTACCTGGCTCAGGTGAGCAGTGAGACTTCACCACTGGGCTCTGCAGAGCACCTACTAAACAAGGCTCTCTACCAACACCAGGAGACATAGCAGCCATAACTAATATGTAGAAACAAACACAAGGAGACAGCCAAAATGGGGAAACAAAGAAAAAATGTCCAAATAAGAGAACAGAACAAAGCTCCAGAAAAAGAACTAAACAAAATGGAGACAAGCAATCTACCAGGTGCAGAGTTTGAAACACTGGTTATAAAATGCTCAGTGATCTCAGGAACAACTTCAACAAGAAGATAGAAAACATAAAAATGGAGACAGAAAACATAAAAAAGAACCAATCAGAAATGAAGACTACAATAACTGAAATAAAAAAATATATATTTGAAAGAATCAACAACAGATTAGGTGAAGCTGAGGTTCAAATCAGCAATTTGAAAGATAAAGTAACAGAAAATATCCAATCAAAACAGCAAAAAGGGAAAATAATCCAAGAAAATGGCAGTTTAAGGGGCCCCTGGGACAACATCAAGTGTGCCAACATTTGAATCACAAGGGTACCAGAAGGAGAAGAGAGAGTGAGAAATTGAAACCTATTTGAAGAAACAATGATGGAAAACGTTGCTAACCTGGTGAGGAAATAACCATCCAAGTCCAGGAAGCACAGAGAGTCCCAAACAAGATAAGCCCCCAAAGGCCCACACCAAGATATAACATAATTAAAATGCCGAAGTTAAAGATAAAGAAAGAATCTTAAAAGCGGCAAGAGAAAAGCAGTTCATTACCTACAAGGGAGCTTCCATAAGACTGTCAGCTAATTTCTCAACAGAAACTTTGCAGGCCAGAAGGGATTGGCAGGAAATATTCAAAGTGATGAAAAGTAAGGACCTACAACCAAGATTCCTCTACACTGCAAAGTTATCATTTAGAATTGCAGCACAAAGAGCTTCCCAGACAAGCATAAACTAAAGGAGTTCATCACCACTAAACCAGTATTATAAGGAATGTCACAGGGACTTTGTTAAAACAACAAACAAACAAACAAAAAAGAACAAAAATATGAATAAAATGGCAACAACCACATATCTATCAACAATTATTTTAAATGTAAGTGAAATAAATGCTCCAATCAAAAGATAGCATGGCTGAATGGATAAGAAAACAAGACCCTTACATATGTTGCCTACAAAAGACTCAACTCAGATTCAAAGACACACACAGACTGAAAGTAAAGGGATGGAAAAATACATTTCATGAAAATGAAAACAAACAAACAAAAAAAGCTGGGTATTAATCTTATATCATACAAAATAGACTTTAAAACAAAGGCTATCACAAGAGACAAAGAAGGACCCAGTAATCCCACTTCTGGTTGTTTATCCAAAGAAACCTAAAATGCCACTTTGAGGGCACATGTGCATCCACATGTTCATTGCAGCATTGTTTATAATGGTCAAGATGTGGAGGTAGCCTGGGTATCAGTCGATGGAAGAAAGGATATAGAGGAGGTGATACATGCATACAGTGGAATATTGCTTGATCATGGAAGATAATGGGTTCTTGCCATCTCTGGCACCATGGATGGACCTGTAGGGTATTTTGCTGAGTGAAATATGTCAGACAGAGAAAAACAGATGCAATGTGATTTCAGTTATATGTAGAACCTAAAGAACAAAACAAGCAAACAAACAAAATAGAAACAAACTCATATATACAGAGAACATTTTTTTTTAAAATTAAATTTATTGAGGTGACAATTGTTAGTAAAATTACATAGATTTCAGGTGTACAATTCTGTATTACATCATCTATAAATCCCATTGTGTGTTCATCACCCAGAGTCAGTTCTCCTTCCATCACCATATATTCGATCCCCCTTACCCTCATCTCCCACCCTCCACCCTCCGCCCCCCTTACCCTCTGGCAAACTGGTTGCCAGATAGGAGGAGGGTTGGAGGTGAGAGAAAAAGAAGGGATTAAGTAGTACAAATTGGTTGTTACAAAGTAGTCATGGGGATGTAGAGTATAGCATAAGAAATATAGTTAATGATATTGTAATAACTATGTATGGTGTCAGGTGGGTACTAGAATTATCGGGGTGATAAATGGGAGGGGGTTGGGGATAGGGTGAAAAAGTTGAGTAGTACAAAGTGGTTGTTACACAGTAGTCATGGGGATGTAGAGTATAGAATAAGGAATACAGTCAATAATATGGTAATAATTGTGTATAGTGCCATATGGGTACTAAATTAGACGGGATCACTTCTTAAATGATATAAATGTCTAGCCACGATTTTTACACCTGAAATTAATATAAAATTGCATTGAATGTCAACTGTAATTGAACAATTAGAAAAGGGGAGCAAAAGTGAAGGGAAATAAGAGGTCCAAATTTCCAGGTATAAAACAAATAAGTCTTGGGGATGCAATGTACAGCACAAAGAATATAGTCCATAATATTGTGGTAGCATGGTATGGTGTCCGATGGTTGCTGGTAATATCATAGTGATCACCTCTTTAGGTATATGTTGAATAACCGTGGTGTACCACTAAAGCTAATATAAAATTGTGTTAGGTATATTTTAATAAGCATCTGTTTAAAAAGGATTCCTTAGTTTGAGTTTGAATAATAGGGATCCAGAGTTCTCCATCTGCCCCATGAGGACGCTAAAATGTAGCTTTTGATGCTAAATGGTAACTTATCCTTGAGTGTCATCTCTGTTTGGGTATGCATGTGTGTGGACAGATGGGTGTAGTTGGGGGAGGATGGCACAAAGTTAGAGATCTTCTGCACCAGAATCAGCTTCATGGATTGAAACTGACAGGGATTGACCTCTAGGCACTGAAGAACTTGGAGAAAATGATTCACAACTTGAGAAGCAAGACTAATTTAGTTATGAAAAATATGACAGCACTTTTCTCTTTGTTTCTGAATTTGAGCTTTATAATTTTACTACATATGAGTACATAAATTCATAGCATACAGAAATATATATGTTATGTTTAAGCATTTAAAACACATGATGATTGAGTCCTTGGAACCTTATTGACTGGATCTAGAGAAGCTGCTTCTCACCCTTTGCCTTCACCCTTAGCCCTGCAGGGCTATATATAACAGCACAATTATTTCACTGTCCTGCAGACATCTGGTTGTTGACTTAACCATGGAGTAGGTCATAACTGGGCCAGGCCTTTAAGGACCAATGCTGAAAAACTGCTGTTGAAGACATTGTCCATTATGTAACTCAGTGCCTGATTTAAAGTGCCACATGACAGAACTCTCCTAGAAATTAGTTATTAAAAAAAGAAGAAATATGTCTTGAATAATAGGCATTTTTGTTTTGAAATAATGATATTTGTAAGCTTTTTATCATTGGGTATCTAAGAAGGTTAGTAGTAAATTTAATGCTAATTGTATAAAATCATTGCCTTACTCATGATTCTTATAACTTTACATTTATTATTCCCTGTGTACATAACAATACCTATAGCTAAGACTTGACACCTATACCTACCTACGCTCACCTCTATTTTCACATCTGCCCATTCTCCTACATCTATGTCTATATCTATGTCTATATCTGTATCTGTGTCTATATCTGTTCCTGCTCCTATTACTTTTACTATTTCTAGATCTACACCTAGGCCTATAACTTTATACCTATCTATTTTGAGACTAAAATAGCCTCAGTGGTTTGGTTACATTTTAACCTTAACCTAAGAACTACTGTGGCAATAGCAATTGGCATATATTAGAGCAACGTAATGTTTTACCCACAGGTTGACCTGCAGATTTGCGGTGGACAATGGGTTTTGTATATTTGTATTAATTCTTAGTAAGTGAAATTTATCTTTCTCCAAGTTTCCTTTTGCCAAGTTGATTATGTTTTATCTAACTTGCATACAAAGCTTGGTTAACCATTAGAAATGTGTTAAGGAATTAAAAGATCCTTAGAGACACAGCAAATAGAGCGTATGTTGAAGGCTGGGAACAATGTGTAGTACGGAATCGTCAGTTTCCTGACATAGGAATTTTTTCTTCTCTCTGATGTATGTGCTTTTCTACCCCAGTGGCTACATATGTACATTTGGGCAGTGGTCAATTAGGACAAAAAAGCCAAATGAAAAGGAATAACCAAACCTCTGTTCATGTACTGTGTGTGACACTGCAAACAAGAGGCAACAAGTGGTGTCAGCTTCCTAATATTCCATTTTCCCACCGTGGAACGGCACTAGACAGCAGTCAGGTGGATCAGTACAGATGGGAGGAAGTGTCTCACTGCCAGGGGAGAAGAGCTCCTCGGCAAGGTCCCCATAATGAAACCTCTGAACAGAGGCACTGGGACCAGGGATGCAGATACAAATATAAGCATGGTGGGCCAGGAACTGTACCTGAGTCCATGAATGCAACTCCCTCCAGAAAACTGGCTGGCTGTGCACCAAATTGGTTTGTTTATTAACAACTGCGAATAATAATCACAGAGCTGACTTTCATATCCCTGTGTATGCAGCACACCTAGTAGGGTATTCCAATGTAGGTGGAAGTTTTCTTTATTTAAGGAAAGACAAGGTACATTTTTTCCCTACATTTTGCAACCTGCTGGAATTATCTGAAATCTAATATATATATATATATATATATATATATATATATATATATATATATATATATATATATATATATAAAATATAACTGTGTCTTCATTTACCATGAGTTTACATGTTGCCATTTTTACTGTTAAAAGCAAAACCTTAAGCCAGATGTGTTTTGAATGAATTTTTGATGCACAATGGAAGTTGCTCACAGCTAAAATGAAATACGTGCTGTCTTTGTCACTGTTTGCTCTCTCAGATTTCTAAAGACAAAGACAAAAAGGACAGAAAATATTTTGTATTTGGTACAACCTCGAGCATCAATCCTAACAGTTAAATGTCATATTGTTGAATTAGTTGCTCTTATTATCTTCCCACTATTCCACATTCTTTTAATTGATTCAATATTGTAAAGATAAACGCCTTGAGTTACATATAATATAGAACATAGCAAAACATAATGCAGTTTCATAAAGGATCTTCTGTAATTGCTTATCACACATGGCTGTGAATGACAGTACCAATAAAGGAATAAGTGAAAATAGTTAGACAAAACCTTATCATTGAAATGATATTGCAATGATCCTGAAATGCTTTTTGATATACTTTGTCCAGATATAGCAGTGAAAATGACTCATATCTTCCTGGTTGTATATTGGAAATCATAAGGGCTTACCTTCCAAATAATTAGGATAAGTTATGGACATTTTAAGAAAGGAAACAACTGATTCAAAGTAAAACCTGGTACCTGAGTAAGAGAAAATTGCCTGCAGACACGTTATCATATGATAAAAGCAAAGCATCAAACTCGACCCTGGTATTAATTAAGGCACTACAAAACCTTAGGCATGAAAAGGATCCTTCTAAATGCAAACAAGTACACAGGTAAGTTAACATCATTTAGTCAGAACCAAAGTTTAACGAGAAAGGTGCAAAACATTCACTTAGGTTGATTTAAGAATGTAAAATTTTAAGTTGCTCCTTTATCAATTATAAACATTCCCCAAGATACACAATTCCAGAAACAACATGGAATGTTTCACTACTATTGCTCTCACTACATTGTGCACTTCTGAGGATTCTCTATTCTGCAGATCATGTGAAGCATTTTAGTAATAATTTAATGAACTCTTCTACATTGAAAAAATTATGAGAGTAGGGTCAGAGAAGTTAAGAAATTCAAATAAAACTGATTCTATGATGAGTTTCTGATAGGGTTAATATAGCACCTAAGATTTTTGTCCCTATTCTAGGGTTTTCAAATGTTTCCTAAAGATAAAAAGGCTCGAGGGCATGCTCCAAGGTGTACAGGAGTATGACTAAGCTATGTCTATGAAAATAAGTTCTTTTAAATTTCTACTTAAAATAATAAAAAATGTAAAATTTATATTCTAATCAGTCATCTTTGTTTTAAATATAATTTATATATCAATCCCCCTGAAAACACCTCACAAAAAAAGTCCTATTTCATTGATTAAGAGGTGCAATCAAGCTATCAAAGCAGAACACTGAATTAAATTGAATAGTTGATGTTGAATTTCTTTTTATTTTTTCCAAGTTTATTGAGATATAATTGGCATGTAATAGGTATTGTGTATGTTTAAGGTGTACAACCTGGTGATTTGACACATGTGTATATTGTCACGTGATTACCACTGTATGGTTAGATAACACAATCATCAATTCACAATTACCTCTTTGTGTGTATGTGGTGAGACCATTTAAGATCTATTCACTTAGCAACTATCAAGTATATAATATGATATGATAAACTATAGTCACCATGCTGCACATTAGATACTCAGAATTCATATATAACTGGAAGTTTGTACACTTTGACCACCTTCACCCATTTCCTGTACCCTCTACCCTGGCAACCGCTATTCTACACTCTGATTATATTAGTCTGGTTTTCTAGATTCCACATGTAAGTACGATCATACAGTATTTGTCTTTTTTTTTTTGTCTGAATTATTTCACTTAGCATAATGCTCTCAAGTTTCAGCCCTGTTGTCACAAATAGCACAATTTCATTTTGTGTGACTAGATAATATTTGTGTGTGTGTGTGTGTGTGTGTGTGTGTGTGTGCCATATTCTTTATCCACTCATCTGGCCAACAATGTGAGGGAAAGGACATCCTGAAAATAACGATCTGTTGTGAGTCTGGAAAGACTGGGAGTTGGTCAGGTGAGGATAATAAAGATTTTATTTAAGGCAGAGGAAGCATCAATACAAAGGCTTGGAAACATGTCCATGTATTATGTGTGTTGTTTATTAGGCACCAAATATGTAGTATACCTTCCAGTCAATCAAGAAGTGGCTGATTATGTATAAGTATGTAGGAAACTTTTATCTCTCTACAAGGAACAAAAAATTATTCTTGATGGATTTAAAGAATTTTGATGTCTACTAAGATTTTTAAGGTACTGTAGCTTCAAAATGGACTAATTTGGTGGCTTGAATAGTGTTAAACATAATAGGAATTCATTCAATTTCTTTGCCTTACCATCTCTGCTTAACACCCCTCATGAACTCAAGAAGGATTCAGAAGAGGTACTGTTTCTTCTCATGTATTAAAATTTTAAAAACACTTTATTAAAATATAGATAATATACAATATTACATTTGTTTCAGGTACACACCATTGTTATTCAGCATGTATATACCTAAAGAAGTGATCACCATAACTCCAGCAGCCATCTGACACCGTACCTATCACGCTATCGCAATATTATTGACTATATTCCCTATGTTGTCCATTACATCCCCATGACTTATCTGTTTTATACCTGGAAATTTGGACCACTTATTCCCCTTAACCTGTTTCCCTCCATTTTCAGCTTTTCAATTACAGTTGACTTTCAATATTATATTAATTTCAGGTATACAGCATAGTGGTTAGACATTTTTATAATTTAAGAAGTGATCCCTTGACTAGTCTAGCACCCAATTGGCACTATACATAATTGTTACCATATTATTATCTTGTCTATGCTTTACTTTACATCCCCATGACTATTTTGTAGCTACCAATTTTTACTTCTTAATCCCTTCACCTTTTCCACCCTGTCCCCAACCCCCCATCTATCACCCCAATAAATCTAGCACCCACTTGACACCATATATAATTATTGTATCATTGATTATATTTCTCATGCTCTACCCTACATTCCCATGACTCTTGTAACAACCAATTTGTACTTCATAATTCCTTCCCATTTTTCATCCTGCTCCCAAACCCCCTCTCATCCGGCAACCATCAAAATGGTCTCTATCTATGAGTTTGTTTCTGTTTTGTTTGTTTTTTTATTTGGTTCTTTATATTCCACATATAAGCAAAATCACATTTTATTTGCCTTTCTCTCACATACTCCATTCAGCAAAATACCCTACAAGTCCATCCATGCTGCCACAGATGGCGAAAACCCATTATCTTACATGGTCAAGCAATATTCCGTTGTATATATGTGCCACCTTCTCTATCCACTCATCCATCGACAGACACCCTGGCTGCCTTAACATCTTGGCCATTGTAAATAATATCGCAGTGAACATATGGATTCACATGCCCCTCAAATTAACATTCTGGATTTTTTCAGATAAACACCCAGAAGTGGGATTACTGGGTCCTTCTTTGTCTCTTGTGATAGCCTTTGTTTTAAAGTCTATTTTGTCTGATACATTGTATTTTGCTGTGTATAATGTGTACCTTTTTGTCCAAATTTGTGAGAAAAAAATAAGGATGCACCTTATACATGGGTAGTACTAATTCCATATCCATATAAATGTTTTTAACTCTTTTATTTAAGCTTATGAGTTAAAAGTATAGCTCTAGAAATCAATAACGATATTTGCATGCAAAATAATACCCTGGAATACGACAATCAGTTTTGTTGAACTTACAATGAACTTGCAACAATGAAGAGTTCGTGGCCTTTTATGATGCCTAAATATCGTAAATTTGTTACCAGTACATAAAATTTCTTGTACCTTGTATCTGTTTCTGTGTTTGTAATTATTTATTGCATAAAATTTCTTGTACCATAATATGTTAAAAAATAATTGCTAAAATTTCTTTATAATACAAAAACAAGTATCTAATTGTAAACAAATAAAAATTTGAATTAAGAAAATTAAAATGAAAGATTTTTTCCTGAAAGTTTGGGCCAAAAACGCTGGTGAGCATTATACATGTGAATTATATACAGCAAAATACATAAATATTGCTACCCCAGATTTTGTTTTTGTTTCCATTTTCTTGAAGTACTTTTTTCCATCCCTTTGTTTTCAGCCTATGTGTGTCTTTTGATCTGAAATGAGTCTCTTGTAGGCAGCATATGTATAGGTCTTGTTTTCTTATCCACTCAGCCACCTTATCTTTTGATTAGAGCATTTGATTTATTTACATTTAAAGTAATTGATGTAGCTGTTGCCATTTTGTTATTCATATTCTTGATCTTTTCTTTTCTTTTTTTTTTTTTTTTTTGGTCTTAAAGAAGTTCCTCTATCATTTCTTGTAGTACTGGTTTGTTGGTGATGAACTCCTTTAGGTTTGTCTTGTCTGGGAAGCTCATTCTCTGGCCTTCAATTCTAAATGATAGCTTTGCTGGGTAGAATAATAATGGTTGGAGGTTCTTGCGTCCCTGCTCTTCATCATTTTGAATATTTCCTGCCAATTCCTTCTGACCTGCTAAGTTTCTGTTGAGAACTCAGCTGACAGTCTTATGGGTGCTCCCTTGTAGGTAACTGTTTTGCTCTTGCTGCTTTTAAGATTCTTTCTTTAACCTTTGGCATTTTAATTATGATGTGTCTTGGTGTTGGCTTCTTTGGGTTCATCTTGTTTGCGACTCTCTGAAGTTCCTGGATTTGTATATGTATTTCCCTTGCCAGATCAGGGAAGTTTTCCATCATTTCTTCTAGTAGGTTTTCAATTTCTTCCTCCCTCATCTCCTTCTTGTACACCTATGATACAAATATTGGTATGCTTGATGCTGTCCCAGAGGCCCCTGAATATAGTCTCATTTTGTTTTGTTTTGTTTTGTTTTGCTGTTCTGATTGGATATTTTATGCTACCTTATCTTCCAAATTGCTGATTTGAACCTCTGCTTCATCTAATCTATTGATGACTCCCTCTAATGCATTCTTCATTTCAATTATTGTATTCTTCATTTCTGACTGGTCGTTTTTTATGTTTTCTATCTTCATTTTTAGGTTTCCTACCTATTTGCTGTAGTTCTCCCTGAGAATCCTTATAACCAATGTTTTGAAGTCTGCGTCTGGTAGATTGCTTGTTTCCATTTTGTTTATTTATTTTTCTGGAGCTTTGTTCTGTTATTTTATTTGGGATATGATTGTCTGCTCATTTTGGCTACCTCCCTGTGTTTGTTTCTATGTATTAGGTATAGCTGCTATGTCTCCTGGTCTTCGTAGAGTGGTCTTATGTAGTAGATGTCTTGTGGGTCCCAGTGGCAAAGTCTCCCTGGTCACCTGAGCTGGTTGCTTCAGGTGTGTCCCTTGCTTAGGTTGCATGTGCCCTCCTGTAGTTGAGCCTTGGTTGCTGTTTGCACATCATGGGAAGGATTGGCCTTGGGGTAGACTGGTTATGAGAATTGGTCACACAGCAGAGGAGCTGTTGTGCCAGAGCTGACCCTAAGGAGGAGGATTTGCTTTAACAGGGCTCTGATGCCTGCCCAGTCTGCCCTTTAAGGGCAACATCCTTGGAGGTAGTTGGGTGATGCTCAAGCTATGTCTGAGGCTGGCCACCCACTATGATAGCCCCAGGGCCTTCTGGGAGGGGCGTGCCACAGGCCAAGTTCAGCCACAGCCTGTGCCCTGCCTGGGACCATCTTGCATGAGCCACAAAGCAATCCACAGATGACCACCATTTGCACTGGGTTTGGAAGTGCCTCAAGAGGCCAAGCAATGAACGAGGCTGGCTGCAACTAGTGCCAGGCTTGGGGCTGCTCATCAAGAGGTACAAGACATGCCAAAGCCAGATGCTTCTTTTTTGTGTTTTGTAAAGCTTTGAGATAATTCACAAAACTACTCAGAATGAGCCAAATGGGCTGATTGTATGGAAAAGCCACTGGAATCAGCTTGAGTGTGCCCACAAGTTGGTGGGGCAGGGTCTCAGGAAACAACCAGGGTGGGGTGAAGGTATGGTGTTAGCCAGGTTGATGGAGACTCAGATACGGCTTCCTCTTGTGTCTGCACACTAGGAGAGGGTAGGGCTCAACAAGGAAACAATTGATTCTGCCAGTACTTCTGTCTAATAGAAAGCTGTCCCTCAAATGCTCGCCCTGTAGCCAGATGATTTACTTTCTCCCTGTAAGTCTCTGGTGCCTTTCAAGCTGCTGCCCCAGCACTGGAGCTCAGAGTGAGTGAGTCTAGCAGAGAGTAGGTCCATGTGTGGTCCCTTTAAGAGGGATGCCTGGGACTCTAGCCATCCTGTGTCTCACACTGCCACAATCTCCTGTTTTTCACAGCCGGAAGTTATGGGACTTCTCTCCCCAGCACTGAAACCCTAAGCTGGGGAGCCTGGTGTGGGCTAGGAACGCTTACCCTTCCGGGAGGGCCTCTGCAGCCAAGATATCCTTCCCAGTTTTTAAGGATCACATGTGGGTGTAGGATTAACTTATTCTGTGTCTCCATCCCTCTACCAGTCTCGAGGTGGCTTCTTCTGTATGTCTTTAGAATAGGACTTCGGTTCAGCTAGACTTCAGGTGATTATCAATGATGGTTGTTCTGTCATTTAGTTGTAATTTTGATGTGGTGGTGAGAGGTGGCATACAGAGCATTTACCTACTCTGCCATCTTGAGTGGAAATCTCTCATGTATTACATTTTAAGAGCAAGGAACACTTTCCTTTAAGTCCCCAAGTAGATTTTCAAGTCTCAGTGGATACAATGTGTCATCTGTCAAGCCCAAGCCAGTCACTTAAAAGGGGAATTGGATCAGAATGATTGATTTAGATTAGTGAAGAATTATCCTAGGAGCTGAAGTGAGAAACACAATTACCTGAGTCTTGTGTAGGTGCAGTGCACACCTAAACCAAACTGTTCTCCGCTAGTAATGAAATATGTGAAATGGGAGTCAGATAGACCAGTTTTGGTGCCTGCAACAGCCAGCTATTTACCAGGTACTGTGTTGATGCTAGAAAGGTAATGTTGAGCAAAATACATCATTTCTGACCTCAGCGCACTTAGAAATTTTTGAGTAAATTATTTAAAAATCACACAAGTAATTACAAATAACAATAGCTTTTTGTTTTTGTTTTTCTTGTGTGCAGGAAGATGCAAGAGCATTTAATGGTAGACTTTATTAAATATGGTGTGTTAAGTAAGGTTTCTATTAGAAAATTCATTTGAGCTGTATCTGAAGTTTAAGCCAGAATAAAGCAAATAAAGGGCAGACAATTTAAAGGGACACATATTGCTGGAAAAGAAAACAGCATGTGCATAGGCAATGAGTGTAGCTATAGTACACTCATTGAGTACCTTTGAGGAATGGAAAGAATTCCAGTGTAAATTCTTTAGAATTAGAGAATGTTCTCTAACATGCAGAAGTGGGACAGGAGAAAAAGCAGGACAGTTAGATAGAGACTATCCTATTAACATATATCAGATTGGTCATCGCAGAAGTGGGAAAAAAAAGAAAAAAGCAGAAAAAATTGAAAGCAGGTTAAACAGTTTCCAGAATACTGTAAAGCAGCACATATAATGGTAATATTCAGGGAAACCCTGGAACTGACCTCGTTTTTACCTTCAGATGATGAGGTACCTTGTTAACTACGAGTTAGTTTCAAAAACCAGGAAAGGAAGTCTAGCATCTATAAGTATAATGACAAAAATTATTAGCATAAAATCTCCTGGTATGATGATGCAATACACAGATATAAAAGAATAAAGATAAAGAAGATACAGAACTTTTCTTATCCATCAGAAACTTACTTTGTCCAGGAAAATCGAACAGAGATATTAATCATGCATTGGAGGAGGACGTGGGCTTTATATGGTCTCTTGGAGCAAATATGTAAACCCCTTGTCACACTGCATCTCAATTTCAGAGTTGAATGTTTCTGGTATGTGTGGAACTATTTTTCTAGAATTTGGGGACCCAGTCTCCCTCAATCTTGTGCTTCATGATGGCATCTACAAACCAGCCAGCAAGAGGAAAAATAACTTATAGGCTCTTTAAGAGCCTTGGCCCAAAAATTGCTCACATAGCCTCCACTTAAATCCTATTGGTAAGCATTTGGTTATTTGACTCAAATAAGAAAGAAAAAAAAGACTCTTTTTTTTTTTTGGGGGGGGGGGTTATCAACTGGTAAACTCTGCCACACTTACCACTAATCTTGTTGTGATCCAAATTGTCCTCCAAATGTTATGAATGATCTTTAAAACAGTTTAATTTATTTAAATGTTTCTCTGTTTACAGCCTTTAAAGATTTCCACTGAATTGATCAAAGTTCATGCTTTCTCATGGATGCTCATGTGCAGTGTTTATCTCATCACATTTCTAAATTTCCAGCCTCATTTCTTGACTAGCTTTTCCTTACAAATTTTGCTGCCAACTTAAGTAAACTTTCACCTGTATTTTAGACATGCTGTATTATCTTGCCTCTAGGCTCCAAAGCATGATCTGCTGTCTGCCCATAACATTCTTGCTGCTAATTCACTTCTCAAACTCACCCCCCCCCCCACACACACACACACTTAAAGTCTCAGTTTGAATTTCACAGGTCCACAGTGGCCATCTCTATCATAGACTAGGTGAGGTACCCTGCATTTATTCCCATAGTGCTCTACAGTCTCCTTTCATAAAATCTCGCAACACTTAAATTGACAATAAAGTGTCTATTTCCCCAGGGGCATTTAAACCCTTTAAGGCCAAATTTGTAACTCTTAAACACTGTACATAGCAGTTGTTGAAGACTTTTAAATTATAATCAGTTCTGTTGTTTCTTTTTGAATGCATATTGGTTCCAATACCATTGTTGTTTTAGTAACAAACTGAGCATAATGCAAATTTTTCATTTGCTTGTGTGCAATTTTTTTCCCTGGAAACAGTAGGTGAATGAAGAAAACTGCACCCAGCTGAACTATGCCACATAGGACACACAACACACACAGGCACATACCCTGAACATCTCCCAGATAACCTGGGTCACTGTGAGTGGAATGTGCCACATCCAATCATATTGGGGATTATAACTTTCCATCAATTTCTAATAATACCCCTTTCACCATTTCACAATAATGCCCAAATAGCAACCCTTCTAATACCCATTTCCACAAGCAAATGGTCTTTTTAGAGGAAAGTAGTATATTTATTGTAGTTTTTATCTTTTCTTAACCAGTTAAGATGTACAAAACTGTTCTACCATTTTTGCCAGGTTTCTATCTTACTTTTTGACCTCATTTTTCTAACCTCATTTTTCTTCACAAGCCCTATTGTTTTTATTGTGTGATTTGGTAAACTGTGATGATTTTTAGGAAAGCATACACTATGTTAAACAGAAGTGACCGTAATTGAGTTAATCTAAGCTAACTGGGCAGGGGATGGTTGGGGACTTGTTATGTGAGTGGAGACTTGGAAATGCATCAGTCTCCTATTTTAGACAGTTCCAGAGCTCACAGGACTGCCAGGTTATGTTTACCCTCAGACCTTCATATATTGTGGTTCTGAGAACATCAACCAAGGAACCAACCCTTCCTCTGGATTTCCTGGTGTCCAGACGGAAGAAGAGATAAAGCTGAGGATATGTATGGTCAGAGGCTCTTTCGGGGTCAGCTCTGCCACTGAAGACAGAGGAAGTGAGACTGAGCATGTCCGCCTCTGTGCACATTTCATGCCTGTGCTGCCTCGTGCAGTCAGCCTCACTACATTCCTGACACTAGCTGACCTACTCTGTGGCTTTTGCTTTCCGTACGAGCTTTATAGCTGCCATTCCTGTCCTGGGAGGTTTTGTCAGTCACTTCACTTCCATTGCCTTTAGTTGTTTCTTCTATCAAAAGATGTGGCTGAAACAGCTCATCCGTAAGATTCCCTCCTTTCCTTATAAAAGCCTTTCATTTGTGGTCTCACTCTCATTTTACCTGCGCCATATCCAAGCATCAAAGTAACAGGGAAACAGAAGAGTAAATTGAAGAAACTCTGCTGACAGCATAGCAGACTCCTAACCATAAAAGTGATTATACCTTGTTCTGTGTGTCAGCTTTTCACTCATCATTGCTCACCTATAGATCCATCTTTGCAGTGATGCCTGTTGGAACATAGAATACCACAGAACATTGGTTAATCTTGAGCATGCAGAGCAGGATTCCAAAGCCCAAAATTAAATTGGGAATAGGACACACTTCTCTAACTTCTGCTTGGTGTGGTCAAGCAGGGGAGCATTTCCTGGTGTCAGTGTTGAATGAGAGGTTCGAGCAATATGATTGTCATTTTCCATTGTCGTTGTTGATGAGATATGAGCAAAAAGAGCAGCATAACTATGCTTTCAGTTAACAAGAAAGATAAAATGATGCTACATCTTCATGGCAAAACATTCAGCATATACCACAAAGGTTACATTTTAAGAAAAATAATCTTGCAAAGGGAAGAAATTATCTAATTCAAAAATAATGTTAACTGTCTGTATATACAAATAACACACAAATTTTACTTTAAATTTAAAGGGGTGGTGGTTACACTACTGTATTTTGATCCCTGATCTTTAAATGTAATATTCCTGGCAGAAAGAAATGTGTATGGGGATTATTTAACAAATGTAATTTTTCTCAGGTTATTTTTGTCTTCTGTTTGCTTAGGTTTTCTCAGCTCATCTAAGAAGAATTTGAGTTCAAATGATGGCACACACTTTGTGCATTAGGGTACAAAATTTCAAGTAATTTAAAACAAAATGGAAAAAAAATGAAATCCACTTTCTCATTATTAAAAGCTTACAGTAAAAGCTCCAACAGAGGAGGAAGAAAAGTAGAGAAAGGATTAAATGAAAAATCCACAGAGGAAGCCACACAGTGTCAAGCCCAGTCCTGAACTGAGAGCTGACACATCAATATCAGCTGGAAAAAGTGAAGGTAATTTCAGCGTCTTAAAATGCAGAGGCACTATGAGAACAAAATCAGTGAGATCTATACCAGCAGTGGAGATGCAGCACATCATATGCATTGTGGGATTTAAAAAAAAAAATTTATATACTTGACATCATTATGCTAAACAAAATAAGTCAGACAGAATAAGTCGAAACCGTATGACTCCACTCATATGTGGGATATAAAACTGAAAGCAGGGTGGGAGATGAGGGTAAGGGGGACCAAATATATGGTGATGGAAGGAGAACTGACTCTGGGTGGTGAACACACAATGGGATTTATAGATGATGTAATACAGAATTGTACACCTGAAATCTATGTAACTTTACTAACAATTGTCACCCCAATAAATTAAAAAAAAAAACACTCAAAAATAAACAAACAAACAAAAAACTGAAAGCAACAAAGGAACAAGACAAACAAACAAAGAAACAAAAACTCATAGACACAAACAACAGTTAAGTGGTGACCAGAGGGTAAGGGGGCTGGTAGATAGTAGAAAAGGGTAAAGAGGGTCAACTATCTGGTGATGGAAGGAGAATTATGAGTGGTGAGCACAAAATGTGATATATAGATGATGTGTTACAGAATTGTACACTTGAGACCTATGTAATTTTACTAACTATTGTCACCCCAATAAATTTAATAAAAAAACAGTTGATCTAAACAAGGCCTGCCCCTATTTATAGACTCTGTTACATAAGTGTCACTCTCAGCAGTAAAACAGGCACTTGGAAATGTTGATCTCAGAAGGCAATTTATATGAGAATTATCATAGAAGCTTTGTGTTTCCTCTGCTCTGAAAAAGAAAAAGTGATGTACAGTAAGTGGTTGAAGGAAAAAAGGGAATAAGGATGAAACTTTACTATCATTCAGATGATAGACATAAGTCAAAATTCAGTAAGTTCCACTGTCTAAATTTTGATGTTTCTTTTTACTCCACTTTTCCTCTTGGTTTCATTATTAGTTGCTAAATAGATTATGACAAACAAACCCTGAAAATGTTTTCCCTCTTACTATTCCTTAGGAAGTAGCAATACTTTTTAAGCAGGCCTTTGGTTGCCTTGGTCCTTTTAAGCTTTCAGCACGTTGAATGAACACGTCCCATGACTCAGATTTCTAAGTCTCAGGACTGCAGGATTCGCTGCATTTACACTGACATTTGTGTCAGACAGGGTACAAAGAAAAGTAACCGAGATGAGTGATATAGGATAAGTGATGTATTATAAGGGTTAAATCTTAAGCAACTGTGGGCATTGGCAGGACAGTTTCCATGGGCTAACATCTCTGGGTATAATGTTCAACTTGAGTCATTATAGCTTTGCCAGACAGTAATAAAAAAAAAAAAATGTGGAAAAGAATAAGGGCAAAATGGAACCCAAAAGGGTGAAGCAGAACTCCCACCGATCTTTCACCATCTGCAACTCTGATGCGATCGGTGGCCTGTTAGCAGAGCTGCTGCCCTTCACCATGGAGCTACACGTGCACTTGGCCTAAGATTCTGAGAAGCTGAAGGAGACTTGGCAGGAGCTGAAGGTGCAGGTACTGCCTTACACCAAGATGAGCTACCAAGTCAGTGACAACTTGCCAGAGTTCTCATGGCACCCTACGCAGATCTTCAGAGTGTACATGCTTGAACCACTATGTTGTACACATGAAACGGATATAGTGTTGTAGCTTAAAGAAATAAGGGATTTTAAAGGGCAGTCATAGAGGGTTTTTAATCCCTAAAACTTGAGGTGAAGGATTAATAGCCTTGAGATAATGATTTTATTTCTACAAGTTCTCCACTGTATACTTACAAGGAACCAACTCAATTTTACTGCTTATTTTCATGAAAGTGTTTCATGACAGCAACTACTGTCATGTACTTGTTCTTCTTTGTCTTTCTAGGTGCTTTAATACAGGTGTATACAGGTGATAATTTTAAGTAGCCTTGTCACCACTGCATGCCAAGACTACCACTGTCTACCAATGGAAGCAATGGAAACTGAAGCAGTCTGGAAAAACCACATTGTACTGTTTTTATTCCTACTGTGAAGTGGACCACAGGGAGGCTCTTTAGCATAGACTCCTTATTAAGGTTATTCATCCCAATGGGCAACAGACTTATTTCTTATGAGAACGGAACATTCAGATAGACTACTGATTAGTTCAACTTGGTTAATCAGCTACAGAGATCAACCTCCCAGCACTTATTTTTACACCAAAATAAAATGATCGCTTTCATGTGTTAATTTTTGTGACAGCTTAGTCAAAATGTATCAAGAAAAGCAGACCTTACATCCTTTACCAATTAAGGAAAAAAAAAAAAAGAGCTGCTATCTGGTCCCAGCTAAATCTAACAAGAAAGAGTCTGATTAGGAACGTTATAGGGCACCTGCTTTTAAGTAAAATTGTAGATCCCTATTGCTTTGAGTCATATATTCAGTAAACAAGAGCTTTTTCAAATACAGCATTTAGAGAGAACACAGATTTTCAAACTAGGATATGGTTCTAAGTTAAAAGGAAAAGAAGAAAAACGGTAACGTGATTGACAGCAGTCAGGCAAGTCTTCAAAACACAATGATCTTTTGGCAGCATTGTCAGTTTTATTGTTCTGAAATATATGGGGGTCTATTGCTGAGATGCCAGAGAAACACTTCATTATCCCTGTGAGTCCTGGATGAGTGACTAGATGTGTGTGCGTGAATTGATGGGTGGAGTACATTGGATTTTGCTCTGTTTACTGTTATATTTCTAGGGGTATAGTGAAACGCCAGCTGGGGAATCCTTGATGCAGCCAGCAGAATAAGTGAAGACAGTTTGGGACAGAGTGAAATTCTACTGCCTGTCGTTATTCTCCACTGGTTCAGAACAAAAGACATCAGTTAGAAGTCACAGAGGGAAATTGAAGTACTAAATTTTATTTGGTTTCAAAGTTCAGAAAAAAAACACCACACACACAACAAAACAGTGTTAGTTACACAGAAAGGAAGCACATGTAGAATCCAGAGTGGTCACAAACAAAGTCTTGGGAGACTCCAGAGACCAATGGAAATGAGGGCCACCAGGCACTCTTAAAAGGACAGTGTGGGTGCCTGACCACTGAGCTGTACACCTGAAGCTGACGTTGAATGATAATGAATGTCAACTATTATATATATATATATATATATATATATAATCTCACAGGGTGTGGAGTACAGCATAAGGAATAGAGTCAGTGGAACTGTAACAGCTACATATGATGTTAGAGAGGTAGTAGATTGGGGGAGGGGGCTTATCACTTTGTGAGGGCTATAAATGTCTGACTGTCCCATTGTTTTGTACATCTGAAACTAATAATTTAAAAAATGATATTTTGTTCAACTTGGTAGAGGTATATCATTTTAAGGGTGCTAGGCTTGAAAATAAATTTAAGTTTTATTCATATTTAGTTAAGTTAAATTACTGGATCAAAAAATTCTTTAATATGGTGTATCCTAAAATATACATACATCAGAAATAATTGAATAAGCCGGTGGGTTTATGAATGAAACAATTTCATCTTTTTGACAGGTAGTGTAGATAGTAAGAACACTGGCACTGGGGTCCAACTAGTCTGAGTTTCAATCCTGGCTATACCTCCTATTAGCTACAAGACTTGGGCAATAACCTTTACATCCCTATACCTTCAATTTCCCATAGGAAATATTGGTGGTTAATGGTTATACTGTCCTTTAAGGGTTATTGTAAAGGTTAAATAATCAAATGCATACAAAGCACTTAACCCTGCTCATATTAAATACACTACAACTCTCACCTCTGTTTGGTCCCAAACCTCAGTACTTACGTAAATAGATATGGTTGATCTTCATGCCCTCTCTTTGCTACTAATGAGATGACTTCTTGGCTAAATATTTTAGTAAATTATAGATTGATGTTATCCTGCAACCTAGTAACATTCAGGTAAACGTTAGGATTAACAGTCAGCTGATAAGCAGCAAGTTTGCAGAATCAGACTTCCCAAGACATCGTTAACTAGTTACTAGTACTGAAGCTCCCTGTGTCACTATCTCAGCAATCTCAAATCTCTTCTCACTCAGAGGACATTTAATGCTGTCCTAGTCAGGAAATAGCTGACACTTCAACAAAGTAACTTCCATTTTGATCAAAATAACTTCTATGAGAAGTGACTGTTTCATATTACCTATTCTGGGGTTTAAATTTTCTTTTTAATTAACTTTTTGGAATAAATGCTTGCCATTCCCACAGTGAATAAGTCTCAGAGAAGGTAGTTGCATAAGAAATACTGCTGAAACTCCCTGGGCACCTGAATATTTACTGGATTAAGTAGCTGGGTGTGGAACATTTCAGATATTTATATTTACTATTTTAAAATTTTTATTTTTATTTTTCAATTACAGTTGACATACAATATTATACTAGTTTCAGGTGTACAACACAGTAATTAGACATTTATATAACTTATGAAGTGATCACCTGATACACATCCAGTACCCATCTGACACAACACATTAAAATATTACTAACTATATTCCCCATGCTACTATACTCTACACTGCCATGACTATTTTGTAACTACTAATTTATACCTGTTAATCCGCTTCTTTCTTAACCCATTCCCCCACTCTTCCAATCTGGCAACCATCAAAATGCTCTCTGTATCTATGAACTTGTTTCTGTTTAGTTTGTTCATTTATACTGTTCTACAGATTCCATATGTAAGTGAGATCATATGGCATTTGTCATGCTCTGTCTGACTTACTCCACTCAGCACAATACTCTCTAGTTCCATCCATGTTGTTACAGAAGGCAAGATTTCATTCTTTTTTATGGTTGCATAATATCCCATTGTGTATAGGTAACATCGTTCTTTATCCATTCATCCACTGATGGACACCCAGGTTGCCTTTATATCTTGGCTACTGTAAATAATACTGCAACAAACAGATGGATGCAAATGTCCCTTCAATGTAGTGTTTTGTGTTTCTTCAGAAAAACACCCAGAAATGGGATTACTGTGTTCCTCTTTCTCTCTTGTTATAACCTTTGTTTTAAAGTCTATTTTGTCTGGAATAAGTATTGCTCTTCCAGATTTTTATTGTTTGTTTGTTTTGTTTGTTTGTTTATTTCCATTTTCATGAAATATGTTTTTCCATCCCTTTAGATCTGTGTGTGTCTTTCTATCTGAAGTGAGCCTCTTATAGGCAGCATATAAGGATTTTCTTTTCTTATTCATTCAGCCACACTATGTCTTTTGAGTGGAGCATTTAATCCATTTACATTTAAAATAATTGTTGATAGATATGTAGTTATTGCCATTTTATTCATATTTTTTATCTTATTTTCCTTCTTCTTAAAGAAATCCTTTTGACATTTTTTTGTAAGACTGGTTTGGTGGTGATGAACTCCTTTAGTTTTTTCTTGTCTGGGAAGAAACTCTATCTGTCCTTCAATTCTAAATTATAGCTTTGCTGGGTAGAGTAATCTGGGTTGTAGGTCTTTACTTTTTATCACTTTAAGTATTTTGTGCCAATCCCTTCTGTTCTGCAAAGTTTCTGTTGAAAAATTAGCTGAAAGTCTTATAGGAGCTCCCTTGTAGTTAACTAACAGCTTTTCTCTTGCTGCTTTTCATATTCTCTCTTGTCTTTAGACTTTTGTGGGGACAGAGCCCCAGAGAGCAGTTTTCAGGCTCTCGGCCTCACATAGAAAAGTGCTGGCTCAGGTAGTAAATGGCCATCAATTGTGATTGGCTGGCCATCAGCTGTGGCTAGTTGGCCATCAGCTGTAACCAGTGAGCCATTGGGCACTAATATAACTGCCATGGCTATGCTAGCAGGAAATGGGGGCTAGCAAGAAGATGGTGGCTCAGCTAACAAACGCAAATTGCAGTTAGCAAGGCAGAGTGTGGATTGCAGATTGCAGAGAGGTGGACAGCAGGTTGCAGACAGTGTGGCTTCTGCTTCCTGTGTCTCCAACCCAGCTGCCAGCAAGAATATAGCAGTATGACTCCCCCATCTATGGCTCTGTGGGTATTCCTTTTTGGCCTCAGCATATCCTGTGTTCTTATGTGATTAGAGGGAGTGGGACTAGAGACACTGCATGACACCCTACACGACACCTTTTGAATTTTAATTATGATGCGTCTTGATGTGGGTCTCTTTGGGTTCATCTTGTTTGAGACTCTCTGTGCTTCCTGGGCTTGTATGTCTACTTCCTTTGCCAGGTTAGGGAAGTTTTCAGTCATTATTTCCTCAAATAGGTTTTCAATTCCTTGTTCTCTCTCTTCTCCTTCTGGTGCCCCTATGATGTGAATGTTGGTACACTGGATGTTGTCCCAAAGGCCTTTTAAAATGGATTATTTTTCCTTTTTGTTGTGATTGGGTGTTTTCTGCTATCTTATCTTCCAAATCATTGATTCAACCCTCTGTTTCATCTAAACTATTGTTGATTCCCTTTAATATAGTCTTCACTTCAGTTATTATATTCTTCATTTCTGACTGGTTCTCGTTTATGTTTTCTATCTCTAGTTTTATGTTTTCCATCTCTTTGATAAAGTTCTCACTGAGATTGAGCATCTTATAATCAATGTTTTGAACTCTGTATCTGGTAAATGGCTTGTCTCCATTTTGGTTAGTTCTTGTTCTGGAGCTTTGTTCTGCTTTCATTTGGGACAGGTTTCTTTGTCTCCCCATTTTGGCTGCCTCCCTGTGCTTGCTTCTATGTATCATGTCCAACTGCCATGTCTCCTGGTCTTAGTTGAGTGGGCTTATTTAGTAGCTGTCCTGAGGGGACAATAGCAAATTCTCCCTGATCACCTAAGCAAGGTGCTCCAAGTGTGTCCCTTGTGTGGTTTGCATGTGTCTTTCTGTTACAGTTGTTTCCATGTCAATGGTAGGGATTGACCCTTGGGTCCATTAGTTGTGAGGATTGGTCATGACTACAGTGAAGAAGCTGTTTTGCAGGGGCTGACCTAAAGAGCAGAATTCACTTTAGTAGGGCTCTGGTGCCTGTCAGATCTGCCCTTTTGGTATGTCTTCTGGGGAGTTGGTTGGGTGGTGCTTTGGTGTGGTCTGAAGCTGGCCACCAGGTGTGTTGGATCTAGGGCCTCTTGGGAGGGGCTCTCATACAGGCCAAGTTCAGCTGCTGCCTGTGTCAAGCCCAGTGCCGCTTGGAATGAGCTACAAAGTGATCTGCAAAAGGTTGACAGTTTTTCTGTGCTTAAAGGTGCTTGGGAGAAGCTAAGCTGTGAACTGAGGATGGCTGCCACTAATGCCAGGCGTGGGGCTGCTCAGCAAGAGGTATGCGACATGCTGAAGCCAGATGATGCTTGTTTGGGGTTTCTGAACCTTTGAGAGAATATAGGAAAGTCCGCAGCATGAGCCAAGATAGGTTGTTAGTATGGAAAAACAACTAGAAGTGACATGGTTGGGCCCACAAGCTTGGTGGGGCAGGGTCTCAGGGAATCACCAGGGTGAGGTAATGTTATTAGCTAGGTTGATGGAGAGTCAGATATAGTGCCTGCCTGCATCTGCACCCTGGGTCAGGGAAGGACTCAGCAAAGGAACAATGGCTTCTATCAGCACTTCTCTCTGGGAGAAAGCTGTCCCTCTGGACCTCACACCAAAGCAGACAATTCAGTTCCTCCCTGTATGTCCTTGGTGCCTTTCAAGTTGCTGCCCCAGCCATGGAGCTCAGAGTGAGTCTGTCAGAAAGTAAGTCTGTGCATGGGCTCTTTAAGTGGAGCACCTGGGACTCCAGGAGCCCTCATTCTCACTCAGCCACAATCTTTGCTGGTTTTCACAGCCAGAAATTGTGGGGACTTCTCTCCCCAGCACTGGAACCCTAGGCTGTGAAGCCTGGTGTGGGGCTGGGACCTCTTGCTCCTCAGGGGGGACTTTCAAAACATAGATATCGCTCCTCATCTTCAACCACCACATGTAGATGTAGGACCAGCCTGTTCTTCATCTCCACCCCTCCTACTAGTCTACATGTGGCTTCTTCTGTATATCCTTAATTATAGGACTTCTATTCAGCTAGACATCAGGTGCTCCTCAATGATGGTTTTTCTGTAGTTTGGTTGTAATTTTTATGTGCTCGTGAGAGGAGACAAACACATTTTTTTATATATACTGTTGACGTTTGAACAACACAGGGTTGAACTCCACAGGTTCACTTATATATGGGTGTTTTTCAATACATTTGTGCAGTGCTGTAAATACGTATCTCTTCATTATGATTTTCTGAATAATATTTTGTTTTATCTAGCTTACTTTATTGTAAGAATAGAGCATATAATACATATAAAATACAAAATATGTTAATCGACTATTTACGTTATTGGTAAGGCTTCAGGTCAACAGTAGGCTATTAGTAGTTAAGGTATTGGGGAGTCAAAAGTTATATGTGTATTTTTCAAAGTTATATGTGGATAGTGATCAGTGCCCCTAATTCCCACATTGTTCAAGGGTGAACTGTAATAGTACCTGAATAGACTTAAATACTGAATCCCTACTCAGTAATAGAACCACATGCTGGGTACTGTATATATATATATATATATATATATATATATATATATATATATATATATATGTATATATATACATACTAAAGGGCTGCACTGTCCAATATGGAAGCCAGTAGGTCTATGGGACTATTGAGTATTGTTAAAATGTGGCTAGTCCAATCGAGACGTGCTCTAAATGTGAAATATGGTTCAGATTGTAGACTTATTCCAAAAAAATCCCCCCCAAAACTCAATAATTTGTACTATTTATTACATGCTGAAATAATATTTTGATCATGTTGGGTTAAAAAAATGTATTGTTAAAATTAACTTGTTTTTCCTTTTACTTTATCTAAGTCATGGTTATTATTAAATTTAATATTACATGTATGGTTATCATTGTATTTCCATTATGATAGCAATTATAATTTCTCCTTCATTTAGGGATTTAAAATGACATAAGCTTTGTAGCTAAGAAGATAGTTCTGATATATGATTCTTCAGTTCTGTCTTTTTAAACTGCAAAATATTTTCTTCAATCTTTTTTATATTTACATTATCTTTAAAAGGCCAGTTTGTTCTGCAAAATAGATAAAGAAGGAGTGTTTGAAAACTTTACTAGAACAATAGCCTATTTTCTACTTGAAGTAGGAGCTGGAAACCCAATTCCTCCATTCAGGAATACTATGGCATTTCTGTAAAACAACAGTTAAGTTCCTCTTTGTAGATGAAAGTTAGAAGTCTACTCTTTACTATTCCTGTCATCATTGTTATCATCACTGCTGATACTACCATCATTCATATTAATATTAAATATATAAGGTCTTGCTGTGCTAAGTACTTTAGATCCATTATCCTACAACAATACAATAAGGTACTGACCTTATTTTACAAGAAAATAGAAGCAAATAAGTAATTTGCTCAAGGTCACACAACTAATAAGTAATAGAGACAAGATCTGCCTATAAAACCTGTGCCTTTAACAACTATGATTTACTGTGCAATATAATCATAGCAATAAAAGTGCTATCTGAGATACAAAACTCTAACTTTTGAAATGGAATAATTAAATTATCAATTGTAATTATGTTTCAGTTACTAATGTCTGATTACATATCATAAAAATAATGTTCTTTTGCATTTCTATTGCTCTATGTAAATAACTCTAATTGTTTAAAATATATTCACGTAGCTTTCCCCCTAAATTCACTTATTCACTCAGCCAATATATTTTGAAAGCAGTACTATAGCATTTTTGATACACAATTCATCTCAGAGAAAGTTATTTGCCATTATACTCCCTACTCACTAAATTCTAATAGTACTTCCCCATTCATTATACTGAAGTCAAATCAACCAAAAACTCTCACATGCTTTTCCACATACCTTGGTGAGCTTGAGGTAGGGAGGAGAGTATGTTTATGGTTGATTATCATTGAACATCTAATTCAAATGTTCACATTCAACTAAACCCTTATATTCACAGTCTTGCCATTATAGCTTAATAATCTCTTATGAATAGCAATCTACCCCCACCACCCACACAAACACAGGTATATTCTTGACTGGCTTTCTCCATTTCCAGTTTACAAAGTAGTTTCTATCAAAGCAGTTTCTGTTTGGTTACATTTTTTTCTTTAACTTCAATAAAAACATGCATCTTACATGAGGGAAAAATCTGGAGCTCTCCTATAAATATTCATTTATATTCTTAGATGTTTGTTTGCTTTGTTTTGAAACAATTAAAAACTTACAGAAATTTTGTAAGAACAGAACATTTCAATTAAATATTTGTCATGAACCATTTATGGGTCAGTTGCCTATCTAATGCCTCATCACTCTTGAATGTTTACTATGATTTCCTATACATAAGGTGACTGTCTTATAAAACCACAGTTCAACTATCAAAATCAGTTATCATTATTTATCAATTAAATATCATTTTGTTTTCTAAAGATGACTGAAACCCAATGTCTCTTGCATCTCACATGCTCTTCTTATAGAGTGAGTTTCACATTCTTCTCATCAAATGTGTGGTTTTGTCTTGAGGAAGGCGGAAGTGAGAAAGTCTTTATTCCCTAGCCTTGAATCTGGGAAGGCTCTGCAACTTCTGAGGCCAAGTCATAGTGACAATAGGACTTCTATTTGATTCTCCTGGGACACTCACTATTGGGACCCAGCCACCATGCTGTGTGGCAGCTCAAGCATCAACATGGAGAGACCACAGTGAGGTCTGGGTTCTGAGCCAACAGCCAGAATCAACCACCAGACATGTGAATAAATAAAACTTCCTGCTTCCAGCCAGCAAGTCTTTTCAGTTAAGCCCCAAGATCATGGAGCAGGAAAAAACCATCTCCACTGCTTCCTTTTCAAATTCCTAACCCACAAAATGTGAGCAGGAGAAAGTCATTATTGTTTTATGCCACTAGGTTGGAAGTGAGTTTATGAGAAATAGAATAATGCATTACTATCATCTAATCCTCAAACCCCATATAAGTTTGCCAACCATTATCCTAAAAGCAAACAAACAACAACAACAACAACGACAAAAAGAACAACAAACAAACCAGAAAACCTTTCTAACAAATGAGTCAGTTCGGGAAAAAAGTGTTATATTCATTTATTAACCTTCTTCAATCTGGAACAATTTCTCAGTCTTTCTTTTCATGATCTTAATGCTGTGGAAGATCACAGGTCCATTATTTTATAGAATGCCCTTGGATTCAGGTTTGACAGAGATTTCCTTTAGATTACATTCAGATTATGCATCTTTGGCAGAAATATCACAGGAGTGATGCTGTGTTTTTGTCATTAATTCTATCACTTAGCACAGAAATTCAGCTTGTCCTAATACTGGTAATACTCACTTTGATATTCAATTAAGGTAGTGTCTGTGAGGCTTTTCTACTCATTTTTTTTCTTTTGTAATTACTAACTGTTTTGTTGGGAGATACTCTGAGACTATATAAATTTCCTGTTTCTCATCAAACATTTATTTAGTCATTTAGCTTTTACATAAGTATGAATTCATGGATTCTTATTTTATGCTATGGTATAGTCTAGTATTATTATTTTATTTGGAGGTCCAACTTGCCCCAGATTTGGTCAGTGTGACCCGTTTAAACTAGGTGCTATGCCCTTTTGATATCTATCATTCTTTGATAGAGTGTACTTTATTTCTGAAAAATACAGATATTTTCTACTTTCTGACAAATAAGATGTCCAGGCTCATCTTGTACTGCCCTGCTCTAGTCTTAAAATCAATCATTTCTGCAAGGAGCTTAGTCACTTTTAGTGGAGAATGGTGTTTAAAAACCAATGCCTGCTCACTAAGTGTGTTTGTGTTTTATGCTAACTCACACGCAGAGACTCTTTCCTGCTTTGGCAGTTTCAGTGCCCTACTACTGACTCCTAATGCATTTTTCCAAGGCTAAAACTGTACATCTATATCTACCTACAGATAGATAGAGATATAGATGGTCTAGATAGAGCTATATATTTTATATATTAAAGATAATATGTATATTATCTTTACAATATATATAAAACTATATTGTAAAGATATATAAAAGACATTTATTAAAAGACACTATTTACTAGTAGAAAGACCATAAAGATATATATATATATAGTGAACATTTTCAATATTTTCTTCCAACTCTGTTATTCCAAAGGAATAATGCTGTTTATCAGTTTAGAGACACTCTAACTGTTTCTAGGCAACACACACACACACACACACACACACACATACACACACACACAATATGCCACAGATCACTTCACTGGTAAATTAAAGAAAAGTGTTTGGTTAAACACATTTTGAGAATTGAAATCTCAAGAGTCAATTGGGCAAATCTGTTTTTTGTGATAATTGACTATGTAAAACCTGAATTAAAACAATATGAAATAGTTTGTAATTTTATTTAGACAGTTTGCAGTATCAAACAAGAGAGTATTAGGTTTATTCAAGGGAATGTTAATTTTCATAAAAATGCAGGTTCATAACTAACCCATGTTTTCTACTACAACTCAAGATAGGGTTATGAATACAGATAAACCTTGGTAACAATGATATATATTGCCCAAGATATACCTAATGAGTAGAATTGGTGTCAAAAATAGTGTTAGATATTGGGGACACATAGGTTTAAGACAAATTCCCTATATCAAAGAGTTTACTGTCTAGTGGAAAAGGTAGCTATATTAATAATTAAAATACAGTATGATAAGGGCAAGAGAAATAATGGACACACGGTAGGTAGATGCACAGAAGAGGCTTCCCTACCAGTTGGCAGAGGAGACATTTCCCTGAACCAGACCAAATAAGGTAGCCAACCACTGACAGAACACACTCTTGCAAGCAGCTCTACAACTACAGGAGTATTTTTTTGTTTAACCTAAGGGAACTTATATAAACACAGCTAAATTGGAGAACTAGAAATATTTCCAAAAGCAGCCAAGTTCATAGCAAGAAGAATAATGTCAATGTCTACACTGGCCTCCAATGAGCTGTTGTTTTCCTATATTTAAAAGACAGAACTTTTTATTTAATCCCTTCAAATTAGGGCTGCAAATTAAAAAAAGAAAACAGAGAAAGCAAAAATGGCATGATTTTCTTATCCTAAAAAAAGAGGATATGCTATGATAACTTATTTTTATCTTCTGCTAACATGATACATCTTTAGAAAATATCATTTAAGGTTAATTTACTTAAATTTCTACACTGGCAGAGTATGTAACATACCGTGTTAAAAAAATGTCAGTGAAATGTATCACAGTGGCTTTCTATGTTTGTGGAATAAAGTGGAGAATTGTAATTAACTTCATCTCTATTTTTCCACTTTGGTGTTCTTTTTAAATAATCATAGCTTATACTCATAGCCTCAATTTTAAGTGCATCTATCTTTCAGAAGTGTTGGCTACATATAGACTGATTACGTTTTAGTACATTCTGATAGTAGGAAGACAATGTCTTCTATATCATGTTAAGTTACAATTTTATTCAAGGCTGCATATAACTTTTTAAAATAGTTGTTTGTTTCATTATACTGAGTCCCAGAACAAACATCATGGGATAAATATACTGTAAATATTTATATTTCTTCACAATAATGGGAATCACAAGGCTAAATCCCTATGTATTGCTCTAAATATTTACCCTCCTATGTTAGCAAATGCACTCAAGGACAAGAGCAATCACTCTCAGTGTTTACAAATAATAAGAGCTACTTACCTAGAAAAGTAGAATTTCCTACATACAACAGGAAAATGCAGAAAAAGAAAAGGAACATCCATCAAATTGCTTCCCATATGTATTCATACGTATAATCAATTGTATATATAATTATATGTTAATGGTATAATCAATTTTATACATTCTATACTTTAAAATCAAAGTGCTTGAAAACATCAGGGGGCAGTTTTAATTCCTGCCGCTTGTAAAGAACAGGTGAAATGGGAAGTCAGGATAAAGTACCATCCTTGAAATTGAGAGTAGAGACACTTAAGCCACCCTCAGAAAGTATCTCTCCCTCCGTGAAATGTCCTGGCAGTAGAAAGATGTTTTTTCTTCTTTTACTCAGACTAATAACAGTGAGATCACAACATCTCTCTCTGATTGTAATATTTTACCCTTACCGCTCTTTCTTTATTCCCAGTATACTTGACCTTCTCCTTTAATATAAAGGTTCTCAATTCTTTAGCTACTCTTTTATTCTCCTCTCCTATCTGTTTAGTGTGATTAAGTTTCACGTCCTGTCTTGTTTAGCATAACCCTTATGGACGGCCACTTCAAATATATGTTAATATTAATTTTCCAGAAGTTTTTAAAAAATCAGAATAAGACCAAGCATAAACAGAAATATCTGGAAGAAAAAATGTTACTGTGTCTGAAGACTCTGTGCCTTAAAATGGAAACTTATAGCAATTAATAGTAGACACAGCTCTGATACAAGAATATATCCAAATAATAGGGACGCACGTGTGAAACTGAACATCACAGATATATGAATTCCAGCAAATGACAGAAAACAAGTTAAGAGAAAAGGGGACAATTTGAATTAGGCCATAATAACATATACTTTGTCACATCTGGCTTAAGGTTTCATCACATCTTTATGAAGAAGGATCTGATTCTTGAATCAGACAATCTCCTATAGTTAAAGCTGAGTAGTGTTTATAGTTGTTTTTTAAGAAGAAGCACTTCTTCACTTGCCTAAGAGCACTCCCATTTGAGTGGTCCACTCGTTATTTTGATATCATGCTTATTATTATTATATATGTCATAGTATGATACTATTTGATAAAGTAGCTTGAACTCATTATGTTACAGCGTAATTTGGCAGAATGTTTGTTCTTCGACTCTTGGTGCAGCTGAGCAATCCAAAAGTTGAACATAACAGTTATCCTTAATGGGTCTGAGGACAAGTTATAAGTTGACCAAAATGTTTTATCTCAGTTACAAAAATTAAAGTTATTATTTTTTTTTAGTGCTTTTATTTGCACTGATTCTTTAAAGTCGAGACTATTTTTTTTTACAGCTTTTGATGCCCAGCACTGGGCATAATACAAGGAATATATTAGGCCCCCAAGAAATGCTTGCTGAATTCAACTTAATTGAGAGCCAAGTTGTTGTTGGTTCACTTTACTCCATATATCATTTAAAAATCAATACTATATTGATGCGAAATTGAATAAAATGAAATAATACGGAGCACAGATATTACCATAGTAAATAATTAATTTTCCATTGATTTTTTTTCTACCATTATTATAATACAGCTACAAATTTCTATTGAATATCTATCTACTCTCTGGCAAGTTCTATTTTGCATGCTGGAATACAGTGTTGACAAAATCTTGGATCTGTGCCCAAAGATCTCATAAGTCTTGTGAAGGGACAGAGTATGAGGGCAATTCCAGCATAATGCTTTACATTTTGAGATGGAGATAAGCATATAAGCGCATAGAAGGTCCTCCAATTAATTTCTGGAAAGGGGAATAAAGATCAGTTTCCAGAAGAAAATAGTATTTAAAATAACGTCTTGCTGTATCTATCCTCAGGGTCTTACAAAACTGCCAGTAGCAATTAAAAAATGTTTAATGACTTGTTGAATCTAAAATGATATTTTAACACTATAATACATTTCCACTGTTATTTTCCTTGATGTACTTCTTGACTGAAAAAAATGTCTTCACCTATGCTAAGTAATCCAGGAATTGTTTAAATTTAAAGCAGCCATCTGTCCATAAATTATGACTGTCTTAACCATTAGAATGAAATTAATCTGAAAATGCTATCATTTAGAAATTGCCTTTCAAAAAAGTTAACAAAAATGTAAGTGTGATGTCACTATTTTGTCAATCTCCTAATTAAGGGAATCAATTTAAGTAGAATTGAGAAATAACCCTGCCCTCTAGTGGTGCTTAATAAACGTTAAAATATCCTGAAAACACCATTTTGTTGCTATAACAAATCTCATGTCTACACATATTCGATTGGAAACACCAAAATTTCAGATTTTACATTAATAAATTGACATATATATGGATACACACATATATGATTTATTATTTATATATTATACACACGCACACATGCACCACGCATGCACACACACATCCATGTGCATGTAAGAAGTATCCCTAGAGCACAGATTTATATATAGGATATTTGAGGGGTCAAAATGTATTCATATTTAACATTTGACTGAATATTTAAATTGACTTCCAAAAAGACTTTTTAAGTTTAGACTGACACAAAAGAGATATGAAAATGAAAGACAATGACGTATGTTTAAATTTAGGCTCACATAGTGAATGTAGATCTAAAGAATATTGAAATATACAGATTGTTCTATTTTTAAATCATGCCACAGTGATTATTTCTATAATGTGTATTTCAAAAAGCTTGCAGATTTTGTAAAAATGTATTTTTTGTAGAGTAGGAATAACATCTATTAGAATGATGGATCTCTGTAGCTCTAAAATCCCCTTTTAGTTCTAGGTATGTCTGGCATGTATCACTCTACCAATCGAGCATAACATATCATTGAATCACGGTGATTAGAATTATGTCTGGTCATTGCATATTTTCTTTAAGAATTCAAAACTGGTGTATCTACACAATCACAAAAAACACTCAATTAATTCTCATGCACATCCTTTACGAACGCATAGTGAAAAACTCAGGAACACAAATGTACCCTAAAACTCCGAGACTATAAATAAATAGACTGTTGGATAAGATAAACTGCTTTTTAATTTTAATTGATGTTACAATTTAATTTACACATGAATGTTCGAGTTAGACACTACCATTCATTCATTAGTTTATTATTTTATCCAGCAGCACTGACTATATAGCAATAAACAAACCTGAAGACTCTGTTCTCATGTTGCTTACATTATTACTATTATTGCTATAGTACAAATGAAAACAAACAAAACAACTGAGCTTAGAAAGTATTTTGCCTGAAGTCACAAAACAAATGTGAAAGCTGAGATTTCAATGTAAAGATGTTTGACACCAGAGCCAGTACTGTTAACCCATTGTCATACCATCTCTCGCTCTCTTTTTTTTTTTTTTGCATACCATCTCTTAAAGGAGATGGCTAGGCATTTGATTCCTTAGGACCCAGAAGTGCAAAATTCATCGCCTATAGAAAGTTCTAGTTTCAATAATGCATTTTTCAGAGAACATTATAGCATCAGTGAAAGAAATTGGGGGAGTGTCATGAATTAAACCACTGTTCTCACGTGGTCTATACATCTTCCACATTCTTTTCTATGCCTCATTGTTTTTCTGAATTATCTAAGGGTTGAGATAGGTGACAAACAATAACATTAGAGTAATTCAAGTATTAAGACAATAAACATTTTTTCTGCCCTTGATTATTTTTTGAACTGTTTTGGAGAAATCAAGGTGATTTCTCAATTACATTAACTAATTGATATCATTACTATCTGCAGAAGAGAACCTTATTTATGAGTTATATACATATTCAATATGTGATTGTAAGACACAACCCAATTTCAGAAATATATTTCTAAATTCTAAAGATTTGAATTACAATAGGCAAAAGGTATATTTTAAGATGAAAGAAAATTTGTAACTCTTTTAATTTAATTATTTATCTAACATTTTCCCCAGATGGACATTTTCCACGAGAACAGGAACTTTAGTCCTCTTGTACACTCATGTGGCATCAAGTCATAGCATATAATACAATAGTACCTCAGTTTTCACACGTCTTTGTTGATGAACATTTCATTTTACGAACGCTGTAAATTTTATGGATCTATGGTATCATTAGATAGTAAAATTGGTGCTAAATTTGCAGTTTTTAGGGGTTGATTTTAAAGGTCTGGAATGGATTAATCCATTTTGCATTACTTTCTATGGGGAAACCGTGCCTCGGTTTTCGAACATTTCAGAACTTGAACAAACTTCCAGAACGGATTACATTTGAAAACTGAGGTACCGCTGTATGTGTTTAATAAATGTCTTAAATAAATGAAAGGCTGTATGCTCCAATAGTAACAGTAGTGTCACCACATTCTTACCAGTATTAGTATTATTATTAATGTCTGTTAATTTAGCAGATGGGAGATTAATCTAATCATTGTTGTAATTGGATTACTGATGAGGTTACTGATAAACAAGTTTCCTTATATTTATATATAAATATATTCTTCATGTCAAACTGCTCATAGGTTTTGTCTTCATATCTACTAAGGGTTTGCCTTATTTATTGTTATTTTTTAGTTAGATTGATTCTTGTATCTAATAAACAAACTAGCCACTTGATGTTTTGAGCAGTATGCCGTCCATTGAGAAAGTAATAAGAAATCTCCCTTTGGAAGATTTCTCAGAAATTGCTCTGTTACTTTCCACCTGGCACACTGACTTGGAAGATGGCTAAGTTTAAGGTGGCTGAGTTTAAGAAGAAGAATATCTGAAGATTCGGTGGCTATTCAAGCCTATCTACTTGCACACATTCCAAAAGAAGACAACAAATTTACCCTTTCATTTTGGCAATTAGTCTAGGTTCCAATGAAATAAATATAAAGCTGGCAATGTAAAACCTATTCAGCAAATGTGAAAGTTTCTACTAGGATATTTTAATCTGTGAGATAATTGAAAGCATTGTTCTTTAGTCAGATAGAAACACCTTCAGAAAGATTAAATGAAAATGAGGGGAAAATGCATTTTAATTACTTGGATTCTGCTAAACAAAAAGAGAAAGAGAGTTTCACTTGGGGAAGTCAGCCAATATTTCACAGAATATACAAAAGTAATGCAATTCACACTGCCATAGATATAATTTAAAACTGGTTAAAGTCTAAATATGAAACCAAAGTAGATGCTATTTGGAAGATGGGCTAATTTAGGAAAGTCTTTTGGCACAATTAGAAGCTATTATTTCTTATTCCTTCAGATTTGATTCCATTAGTAAAGTGAAATTCACATTGTGTTAACACATTAAAAAGGCAGAAACCACTGAGGAGAGTGAGAAGTAAATACAAACCATCTGGGCATAGTCATATTTTCTAAATAATTTTATTCATAATAGTAGTCACTACGAAATTATAATTGTATTTATCTTAATTGCATTTTCAAAAACTCTCTTGGAAGAATTTAGTCTAAATTGATCCAATGTTTTGAACTCTTTCATTTTTTTCTTAAAAAGGTATACAGTTGAATGAATATTTACTTCCAAATACAGCAGTGAGAACAAAAACCACAAAAGTCAGTGACTTCCATTTTCCAGTATATTTGCATATGTATGTTTAAAATCTTGTGAGAACCTGTTAAGTACTGTGATGTATTGACGTACTCATAAGTAAGTGATGCTTAGGGTACTAAAATTCCTCCTAAATGGCAGTTCAGCACCAGTTTCTAAAGAAAGGCAGAGAAAGGAAAAAGAGACATTGTATTGGCAATCTAGGAGTGAGAGAGGAAGGGAATAATTAGAAAAAGCTGGATATTTAGGATTGACACACGTAGAAAACAACATACTCTGGGCTAGTCAGTAGGTGGCAGTTCCATTATTGACTGAGCTTTGTTTTTGCTGACTTGTTGAGTGGCCAGCGCCAATCTTTGTTCCTTTTGTGTTCAATTCATTGATTCAGTAATTCTTACATGATCCAAGAATTGTGGGTTTTATTTAGTCAGGTGGTAGGAGAAGGAAAGACTAGGTACATATTCACATTCAAATGCTTTAGCTCTTTAACCCAAAGCACTTTACCTACTCCTTTAAATTTTCTCTTTACTCTTGTGTGAAATGAAGAAAGTTATGTCTTCCTTATAGGACTGCTCAAAGGATTTAACAAAATAATTCATGGAAGACATTTAGCAAAGTACCAGGAATAAATATGGTAAGAAATAAATAAATAATCGATTTTAGATGATGTTGACGACGGTGATGATGATAATGAAGAGGATGATTCTACGTATGTGCTTGGGAATTGACAATAAACAATTTATTTAACGTTCTTGGAGAGTGTAATTTGTTTATTCATTCTCTTAACAATGTCTATTGAAAACTGCAAGTTTAAATTTTGATTAAATCTAATTTATCGGTTTGCACTTCTATGGATTATGCTTTTGATATTATATTTGAGATACTTTTTGCGTAAGGTAAACTCACAAATATTTTCTCCATTTTTTTCCCTACAATTTGTAAAATTTTAACTATTACATTTGGGTCTATGATTCATTTTCAGTTAATTATTGTACATGGTGCAAGGTTTGTATTGAAGTTCATTTTTTAATATACAAATATCAATTATTCCGTTTCAACAGTGGATTGCCTCCTTTGCACCTTTGTTGGAAAGTAGTTGTCCATATATAATGAGCGCTATTTATGTAGTCTCTATTCTGTTCCATTGTTCAATTTGTCTATTTTATGCTGATAACACTGTCTTGGTTAAGGTCGTTTAAAATAAATCTTGAAATCAGGTAATGTTGAGCTTCATCTTAAAAGTAGTTTTGGACCTTCTAAGTTCTTTGCATTTACATATGTATTTTAGAATCTGTCAATTCCCATAAACAGACTCTACTTTTTGAGCAGTTTTAGTTTACAGTAAAACTGAGAGAAAGGTAGAGATTTCCTATGCACCCTCTGCCCCTACATGTGCAGACCTCCCTCATTGTCAACATGTCCCACAGAGTAATACATTTGTCAAAACTGATGAACTTCAACTAACATATTATTATCACCCAAAGTCCATAGTTTATATGAGATTAACTTTGAATTTTTCTTACAGTCTTTAGTAATAATAATTACGGTATTAAATAACGTTCCTAGAGTACACGCTACTTAAAAAATAACTATTTTATAATTAATAATAGTGTTGTAGAGAGTAGCATAGTTTACAAAGAGCTATAACCTGTAATCCCTTCTTATTATAGTAGTTTCTAAAGGTATTTCCTTGTATAGAAAACTTGTTTTTAAGTTACTTGTCTAATATTACATAACATACGGGGCATAACCAATACTCAAAGCCAGCTACGTTTAGGGGAGGCTTTTTGATCATAATGTCAATGATAATTGCTTTAAAACAAGTAAGAAACAAATCAAACGTAAATATGAATATTAGTTTCACTAAAGCACATCTTTTCAATAACACACGTTTTCCTAAATTAATGTTTTATTTGGTATCATCACAATAGCCCAAATATAAGTGCCAAAGAAAATTGTGTTTTACTGGCAAAGATTTTATAATTGCAAGATTTGTTCTGGTATTTATTTGAAGTAATAGTTATGGCTAGCTATGAAGGCCCAAAATTTCAAAACAGAAGCAGAATGTTTTCATAGCATATCTGCCATCAATGCCCTTGTTGACTGGTGTTTGCACTATTAAACTCCAAGTCACTTTCTCCCTACTATAAAATATAGCAACTGACATTCATCTGAAGCCTCAGCTCTATACTGTCTCCATGTAAATCCTTATTAAGTAAGGCATTTTATTAGTAGATTCAGACTCAATAGCTGGTGTGAAGTGCAATTAGTCTTGTGGCCGTAAATTGAGTACCTATTGTGGCTGAAGTATTTGTCTTCCACGTGCCCACTGCAGGCACTTCTGACCCCTTTTCATGTTGGTCTAATTTATATTGCTGAGCTTCTGCTTCACTGTCAAATTCAGCTCTTCTGGTGCATTTTTTAAATCCGACAGCTGGATGGGGAAGTACCTTCTATATGACTTGGTTCAGGAGGAACAGCTTTTCTTAGCCACTCGTTGTGATGAGGGCAGCTAATGAGTAAAGATGTCACATTCTCAGTATAGGTTTGAGAGGTTATAATTCAGGCTATGTGGCATTCTGCTAAATCTAGAGAAAAAAACTGAAATAGGCAAGGCACAAATATGGCTTAAGAAAACCAGCCTGAAAAAGTTTCTGAGCTAAAGCTTATTGACAATTTTCACATATCCTCTTAAAACAAGGGTGTATACCTGTGAAAGGACCAAAAATGGAGCGGACATCAGGTTCCACGTAGACCTGGCACTAGATCTGTGACACAATGCATGACACAGTCACTGCACTGCTTTCAAATCAACTGGGAGAAAAAAAAAAAAAAAAAAAAAAAAAAAAAAAAAAAAAAACTTATTAAACTCATGTTTGATAAATTAGCTTACTGAGAATAGGATTTAAAAATTCAAGTGTAATAGAAACATGGAAAAAGTGTCCAGGTCCATGAATAGAAGATATGCCATATTATAATAGCACTGACTATTTCTTCAATTACTTATTAACCTACAAAGATGTCAAGATAGAAAAGGAAAGCTATATGCTGAGCACTCTCACAAATTCAAGGAGAGGAAAGAAAGCACAATCATGGTGCTTCTCCATTCTACTTTTCAAAGGTCTCAATGCTTTGAACATTGGTTTGCTTGCTTTAGATTTAAAAGAATAGTATTTTATATTAATTTTAATCACACAGATGATGCACAAATAAAGTATCCTTGGAAGTAAAATGAAATGTTATAGCCAAAGCTAAAGTTTTTATGCAGTGAAATATGGTAATACAATTCCATGACCCTGAACAACACTTTTTCCCCCTTTTTTGCTCTTTCCTGCTATCAGATTAAATATACTTTGCAAAAAAAAAAAAGTAAAGATTAAAAAATGGTGGGCATATAGAGATTTCAGCTTTTTTTATTAAAAATGAAATGTTTAATGATATCAAATATTTTATTTGCATCTAAACTTTTTAGGCTTTGAATATTTTGTAGACAATTCTAAGACCAGGCTGATTTTCAGCCCTGTCTCCTCTTATCTGGACACCTGAGTGTATCTTTCTTTATTTTTTTCAAGTTAGTAACTGACAAAAGATGTATTGGTATCAATCATGCTTTACCAAATTTTGCTGGAATTTTCTATGTCGTTTAATTTACAGATATAATTTTTCTTCATTTCAACACAACTTTCTCCAAATATACAGTTGACTAAGTTTTTGTTCCATTCATTGAAGATGTCAATTATCCTTTCATTGGATGGTTTTTGCCTGTCTTCTATATTAGTTAATTTTTGTGACTTAATATGATCTCTTTGACTTTTTCCCTCTGATTTCCACTTATTAACTCAAGATTTTTCCTCCATCAGTAAATAAAATGGCAGCAGTATCTATTGCCCTCCTGTCAGTTTCTTATTTATTTTTCTCTCTAGATAGAGGTTGTATTGATCTTCATCTTGTTTCCTCAGTTTTGCTATTCCCATTTTAATTGCATTCTGTTGTTTGAAGGTATGATGTTTCAGCTGTCTCTTTCTTATAAAATTCATTCTCATTAAGTTAGTCTACGGTATGAAGTAAGCACCGGGGAATTTTCTCATATTTCTTGAGTTATGTATTATTCTGTGCTAGATACTTCCATCTAACTTTTAGATGCCTTTTTCCTTTCCTTTAAAATATATATTCTTGTCTTATACCTTCGCCTCTTTTGGGCCATATGTTTTTGTTTTGTTCACAGATAGTTCTATGATCTATACATGGCTTTTTCTTATTGTACTTTCCACATCATTTCAGACCTGGTTGTCTTCACTTTTTACCCACAGTTTGAGAAAGTGTCCTCTAAACCAAAGTTATTTTGTAGAAAAAAGGAACTCAGCTAGAGCTAGCTGTGGGCAACTTAAGCAATGTGTTCTGGGATTTTGTGAAATATTCTTTCCTGGGTCTATTCTACCTAAAAGGAAACTTTCGTTTCATTCTTATAGAGAATTACTCTCAGGACTAGGCTTACTGTTCCAATCAAGATGAAACCATTTCTATTTATTCACTTTTACCATTTTATGTGTAAGATGGAAATAGCAGTTCTTAATCTACCACCAAACTTACTCAACCAATCAATTTCTATTAGAATTTGGGGAAATGTAGTGACAGTTTTCAGGATCTTCTTGACGTGTCAGTCCCAGTTTTGGTAAATGGGCACTTGATTAAAAGTGTTACTATTCTGTGCTAAATTCCTTCTCTTTTCCTTGGACTTTAGTTTCTAAAAGTGTATGGCACAGGCTAAGATCTTTTTCTTGTTTAGTAATCACTAGAGACATTTATTTATTTATTTGTTTATTTATTTGTTTATTTTTGATATTTGAATTACTTCACTTACATAATGTATTAAGAATTTACAATGTGGCTTCCTATTATCATGTTCATTTACAAATCAGTATAGCTGATTTTTAATAAATATGAAGAAAAATAACAAATGAATAAATTTGTATAAAGCTTGGTCATTATGCTTTTATTGAAAAACACAACTTCTGCCAATTTCATAGCATTTCTTTTTTTTTTTTTTAATTAAATTTATTGGGGTGACAATTGTTAGTAAAATTACATAGATTTCAGGTGTACAATTCTGTATTACATCATCTATAAATCCCATTGTGTGTTCACCACCCAGAGTCAGTTCTCCTTCCATCACCATAGCATTTCTTATAGCTGTAGTGCTCTATTAATAAACTGTTATTTCTAGAATTTAGATGTACTATACTTAACTTTTAAAATTATGATTCCTCAGATTAAAAATGCAGCTGCATGCTTAAAACAAAAAAAGGAAAAGTAGGAAAAAGAGACAGATAATGTACAACTTCTACAAAGCAAAATTTGTAAAAAATTTAATTGAGGTAAAGACAGATTCACTGTCTCTTTGTTCTTTTAATGGTGAAACATCAATCCATTCTTCCAACATGTTTTAGCTGCAGGATGTTTATCCGACTAGAGCTACCTTTTCCAACCTCTTATTGTATCTAGATATAGCCATGTGATTAACTTTAGGTAAACAGAATGCTTGTGCACCTTCCAGACAGTGTCATTTAAAAATGAAAGTTTTCTTTCTCTCAACTGCCTATTTCTCCCTTCCCACTGGAAAGGCAACAATGAAACAGCCACCATGACCTGAACATGAAAGCCTCATATTAAGAATGACAGACCTGCCTCAACAGCCTTGGAAGGGTCATCTCTTCCCTATGAGAGAATTTCTGTCTTATTAAGGACAGAATGTTGGAATATTCTTATTATAGAAGTTTAGCCCATGTCCTAACTAGAACACAGTATGTGTTAACAATTATTCAATAATAAGTAAAGGAAATCCACAAAAGAATATATCATAATAGCAAGAAGAGAATCAGAAAAACATGCAATTAGAAAATTATCTAGGTTTCCATAGAAGAGAAAATAAAAAAGTGAAAAAGAAAAGACCTCCCCCCATCACTCTCTTCCTTGCTTCCTTCTTTTCTTTCTATCACATGGGTAGGGGCTAAATTTTACTGGATCATAAAAGCCTAGGTAGGAATTTGGTGTAACTGAAATGAGGAAAAGTTTGAAGTGGGGTCTTGAGCAACTGAGGTAGTAGTGGAAGACTGGAGAAGTAGACTAATCTGATACTATATTGGAGGTTATATTTGTAAGATTAAAGAGAAAGAGATTTCTCAAGAGACTCCTAATTGTATAACTTGAGCAATCAGGTACATGGGGGGCGGGGGGAAGGTGAGCACCATAAAGTCAAGGTCTTTGTTTTGTTTAAAGCTGTTACCTAGTCCCTAAATCAATGCCTTTTATATAGCAGACACTGAACTAATACCTACTTCATGAGTGAAATAAGTGGTACCCTTTACTGAAATAATGACAGCTATGGGTTGGGGGCTTCCTGTGGAATATCACAAGCCCAGACTTGGACACATTCATTTGGAAATGCTTTTGAATCTTCAAAAGGGAGATGTGACTTAATCAGAGCTGAAAAATAAAATGGAAAGAAGTAAGCAATCTGGATAGAAGAAAAAGATTTAAAATCTTTTGCACTTAGGTGGAACGTACACTCTCTCTGAGTGGAAACTAGGGCCTTTGGCATGGCCTGAGAACTCCACAGGCTAGAAAGAAGTGGATAAGAAATGTCCAAAGCAGTAGCAATCGAGGAGCTAGTGCCTACACATTCCTTCAGCATTCTAGGGCCATCCACCTGTGAATTAAAGGCCATGTAAGGCATTCAGAGGACTTTCGAGTGGTAGGGTAACAGAAAACAATAGGGGAAGCATGAGCTTTCTTTTCTAAGTTGTGAGTAACTGACTGTATTTCCTGAGCAACATAATACGATGTCTGAACACATATGAACAGGATTTAAGGTTTTAATCAAATAGACTTTACAGCAAAATTATCTAGCATATTTAATAATACGACTAATCCTCATTGTGCTTCATGGTAATTAGGCACAATGTTAAGCAGCTTGCATAAATGAATGTAATTACCATGAAGTTTATATAGCTAACCTCAATTTTTTAATTATCAGCTGAAGAATAGACAGGCAAAAACGTGAAAGGAAGAATGCTTTTTTCGAGGCCTCTTCAAAATTCCTTGATAAGTAACCTGGTAATATCCTGCTTTGCAAAGTAAAGAAGCTCCTCAATCAAAAACCTTGCTAATAGCCTCACAAGAAAAGCCAGTGAAAATTGGACTCTGAGTTCCATTTCCTGTTTGGTTTAAAATATGTCATCTCATAGAGAATTAAAGGTACTTCAAAGATGAGATGAAAGTAGTTTGGTAGAATTTAAACAAACTGGCATCAAATAAGAGGTAGGTGAGACCAAGGTAGTCTAAAAAAAGCCAAAGACAAAATTGGACATCACAATAAAGGAAATGTCAGAATAACAAGCAAAATTGTGAGCGAAAGTCAGAAATTTTTCTCTTTCACAGTGCAATCAAACCCATTTCTGACTTTTTTTTAGGCATGTCAGTGAAAGTTCTATGATTTCTATGTATATTTTTGGATAACGTAAATCCCTACAGTCGTTTCCAGTCATAAAGTAGTGTCAGGTCAGTAGTTAATAATGCCAGTCCAAATTAGCAATTAAAATTTATAATATTTATTGAATTATAAGGCTTTTAATCTTATCTCAACATGGATATGCATCTTTAATGGAAAAAAGGAGTTATGGTAGGCATCTCTCTTTCCCAAACTTTCTCTGCTACACTCTCTCATTCATGCTGATAGCACTATTTTTTGCTTGTTTTTTTTGTTTGTTTGTTTGTTTTGTTTTGTTTTCCTCCTTCAGGGTTCAAAGAGGGAAAAAAGGAGATTTATTTGGGGCCAGAGAAGTCCTTACGTCACTAATATAGTCATGGTGTGACAGTTATTCTGTTATCTGTACTCAGCATTGTATTTAGAGTTGAATCTCTCTTTGTTTTTCCTTGTTTCCCCCAATTTCCATCCCCAGAAATGTTACCAACTCCTTTCATTCAACTGTCATTTTAATTTAGATCACTTTCTTTAGGGTCTCATTTCATAATGACAAAGGAAGGTCATTTTAATTCAGAAAATATAATAATGCTAAATGGTATTGTGCCAAATAAAATAACTTCAAAATACACAAAACAAAACTAAGGAGACTTTAACCAAAAAAGTATAGTTTACAGATCTCAATATTCCTCTCTTAATACTACAATTGATTAGATATTAGGCAGAAAATCAACAGGTATAGAAAACAAACAAACAAACAAAAAATATTAACCAACATGACCTGACTAACATGTATAGAACACAGAAATTTCCAAATTCTTTTTAGGTATGCATGAACATTTTTCAAGAAAGAGTATATTCTTAGCTATGAAAATTGTCCCCAATAAACAATCCAAAAGGGATACTAAGAAAACAATTCCATTTACAATAACACCATAAAGAATAAAACATACAGGATTAAACTTAATCAAGGAGGTGAAACACTTGTACAAATAAAAATTACAAAAAATTGATGAAAGAATTAAAGAAGGCACATAAATTGAAAGACATCCACTGTTCATGGATTGGGAGATTTAATATCGTTAAGAGGAGAATACTACACAAAGTGATCTACAGATTTAATGCAATCCCTATCAAAATCTCAATGGTGTTTTTTTGCAGAAACAGGAAAAACTCAAACCTAAAATTTATATGGTGTCTCAAATGGATCCTTAATAGCCAAATCAGCTTTGAAAAGAAAGAACACAGTTGTTGGACTCGTATTTCCTGATTTCAAAACTAATTACAAAGCCACCATCATCAACATGTGTGGTCCTGCCTTAAAGGCAGACATATAAACCAATGGAATAGAATAGCGAGCCCAGAAACAAATTCTTGCTTACATGGTCAAATGTTTTTTTTGACAAAGGTGCCAAAGAGGTTCAGTGGAGAGAGGACAGTCTTTGACAAATAGTGTTGGACAATCTGGATATCTACATGCAAAAGAATGAAGCGGATCCTTCTCTTACACAGTATAAAAGTTAATTCAAAATGCATGAAAGACCTAAATGTAAGAGCTAAAGATAAGACTTGGAATAAAACAAGGGAAAGCGTCTCATGACATTGGATGTGGCAGTGATTAAGTGAATACGATGCCGAAGTACTGACAATGAAAGATTTAAAAATAGATAAACTGAACTACATCAAAACTAAATACTTTTGGGCATCAAAGAACACAATAGAGTAAGTAGGGAACTTAGAAAATGGAAAAGAGTTGCAACTGATATATCTGATACAGGATTAATATGCAGAATATAAAAATAATTACTAATCACTAGGAAATGCAAATCAAAACCACAATGAGAGTACCTCACAACAAGTAGGGTGACTGCTATCAAAAAACAGCAAATAAGAAATACTGGCAAGAATGTAGAGAAACTGGAAACTTTGAGCACTATTGATGTGAAAGTAAAATAGTGCCGTCACTATGGAAAAGAGAATGGCATTTCTTCAACAAAATTAAATACAAAATTGTCATATAATCCAGCAACTCTATGTCTGGATATATAACCAAAAGAACTGAAATTAGGATCTTGAAAATATATTTGTACATTTACGTTCAAAACAGTATTATTTGCAATAGCCAAAAGGTAGAATGAACCCAAGTGTACGTAGCACCTTTTATTAATAATTGCTTCATTCAGCACATATACTTGTATGTTCCAGATCCCTTTCTACTAAGCTAATGAAGATCTAATTCAGATGAAATAGTCTTTAGACCTACTCTCATGTCTCATATATAGACAGCAAGGCTTTAATACAGAATCAATAAGTGGTTGTTAAATAAATGAATTAATTACAAATTCAGTGTTTCTAGACCAAAAATGTTGAACTACAGTTGGACACACGATTTTAAGCTTTGATTGTGTGCAATAAACACTAGTGATATAATAGATATTTGAAGACGTATGCCCTAAAACATTTGTTATTTTGTGTCCTCATTTGTAGCCCTAAAAACTGATACAAAAACAACTATTTTATCTGAAATCTGACTTTTTAAATTTAGGCCAACAGTCAAATAAGTGAGAAAAGAAGCTTTTGAAGTCAAATGCGGCCTAGATTTTTTCTTTTAAGAAATATCTTTTTTTTCTTTGTTTTTTTTTTCTTGACCTGACTTAAAACTCACAGCTTCCACATTCAAAATAGATAAAATAGTATGAAATAGGCATTTACTTATAGAACAACTTCTCACAAGTCACGATTAACCTCAACTGCAGATTTTGCTTCCAAGTTATGCCCTTTCTTTCCTGTGCCCAATCAAAATGAACATTTCTGAAATTCTGTTCACTGAGGACTTATATTTTGTGGTATTTAAAAATAAGTATCAGCTGACCTGATTTTTCATGACATATAAAATTCAGGCAGTATCGTGTGCTTATATAAAGTCATGGTATTTACAGTATATAAAACTCATTTGTTTGCATCTTATTTCATCACCTGAGATGACCCAGAATGACTAAGCAGTCACAGAGAAATATTGGGGTTATCTCTATTTCTTGAATGTTTGTCATTAAGCACCTACTAAGTGTGTAATATGATTCATGTTTACAAGAGGAATATAAGATATAGACCCCAGTTTCTATGAGCTTCAATTTTAAGTGGAGACAGATACAGAGTGTTTGTTATAAAAACAGTGGGAGACCCGGAGAGACAGATATTTGAAATGGTTGAGATTAAGACTGGTGAATAGTAGGAGAACGCAAATGTGAGGCTGGAAGTTCTGACTGTAGAGTGAAATGTATCAGAGAAGTATTTGGCTGTAGGGTTTAAAGGCGAGAAAGAATGTTCATTTCACGTTTTAATGTTTCTATATCTCTTCATCATCATCATAGTCATCATTATCTTCCTAACAAACATTTATTGAGCACTTGGAATATCCAAGCACTGTTCCAAGAACTTTTCACATATTAATTCACTAATTCTAACCAAACCCTTATAGGTTAAGTGTAAATAATGTACCAGTTTTAAAGATGAGGAAGGTGAGGCAGAGTGAAGATAGAAGAATTTCTTCAAAGCCAGGTATGGAGTTTGGTTTATGCACATTATGACATCCAAGTGGACCACTGAGCTCGTATTTTCACGATCTTCTCAACAAAGTTGTCTGTCTTGAGAATTTGTTTACATTGTATCCAGTTCTATTAAAAATACTTTCTAAAAGTACTATTAAAATATAAATCTTAATAGATTCAGTGATAAAAGTATTTAATTTAGTTTAGTTTACATGATAGATAGATAGATAGATAGATAGAATATATAGTTTGAATATTTTAAAAAATATATTTATTAAAAAATATGAATTTCTTTGTGCTTTAGCCATGCTGAGGTGCTTACTGCTGCTCAAAGACAGAATGCATTTTTGAATTTTGGTCTTGACCACTTACCAGCTGACACAAGTTAATTCAACTTTCTGCTTTACAGAAAGTATGCAGATAATAAAATACCCATCTTACAAGGTTTTGAGGAAAAAATGCTTTTATGTAAATGCTCTTAGGATACTGTGGCACATAGTAAGTGCTCAATAAAGTTGGCTATTATTCTAGAGATGTGGATTCCTTTACTGGTGTCTTCATACTTACTACTTCATTTCTTAACATCCAGCTCAAATACCAGCTCTTTGAGAATTCCCTGGAAAGATGACTTTGTATAAGTCTTATAATTCACTTATAGAAGCAACGGGATTGATTAGTTTACCTGATGAAGTAACAATTGAGTTTTTTTCTAGTATTAGATGTATCCTCAGAAACATTTTGGTCACAGAAATGCAACATTCATTATGTCATGTAAAGAATTTGATGAAGCCATGCATTATAGAATTCTCTGTCTTTCGGATATACCTAATGTTCAGTATATAAAATCTTATCAAGTCAACTTGCATGTTTGGGACTTCCTTATTGTTACATTTAACTTCACTGCTTCTCCACTTTTTCAAGTCTTTTTTTAAAAAAATCAGAGTAAGTAAGTACTAAGGAGAGAAGAAAAATTCTGGGTAAACCCCAATGAATTCTTTGCATTGACATGTCCTTTTAAGGTAGACCTAATTAATGCTGAGAAATCTATGTGGCACACTGACTCTCCCCAAAACATGTAAAGAATACCCCCCAACTAAAACCTAACTGGGAGTAGGAATAGTCTTACATGGGAAAAAATTGCACAACTGAGTTACATTTGGAAGAATTTATAAATTATTCACTGAGCATCTAGTATGTGCAAAACACAACGCAAACAGATACAAATTAGTTTATAATCTAGTGTGGAGGTTCAAATAATACAGAAAAAATAAACAATATAAATTGATTGCAGAAATAGTGATTTCAAGTGAATATAAACTTAACTAAAACTACATGTTTAAAGTCTCATTTCATAGAAATGAGACGTAGGTGTCTCCACTGGGTCTAAGTGATAAGAGAAGTAGTGAGAGGTTCTTCTTTTAAATCTCGTATCAGATTTATGGTGATTGTTGAATCTTAGCTAAGCAAATTGTGAGCAAGAAAATGACATGAGGGTATCGTATTCCACCCTAGCATAGGAAATTGTTTTATGTTATAGTAAAAGAAAGAAAAAAAGAGTAGTCTTATTATAATATAAGGTACTTCTAATTTGTATTTGTTAGGCATTCCTGTTTTTAATGTTTTTAATGAAAAAATTGACTCACACATAGCGAAAAATCCCTGTGCTTCTATGTGAAGTCAGAAGAAGAAGGACCAGCATTTGACAGACCTCTGTTTCCTCAAATCTCTGCGTGTGTGGACATGTGTGTGTGCACACCCACATGTGTGTGCCCACATGTACACACACATACACACACACAAACACACAGCTCTCCTTAACCTAGAGAAATATAATCTAAGAGTAAACTTAGAAATTCTTTTTTTGTTTGTTTGTTTTCCCCACACACAGTTGAAGAGATCTATATGGCCACAGGCAGCCTGCTCTGAGAGAAATGAGTCCTTCAGCCCTCCCTATTTCACAGGCTGGGTTGGGGTAGAAAGGAATCCAACACTCTGTAAGAAAATATTTTCTTATACGACTTTTCTCTCATTCTCAGCATGAAAGGAACAGAAAACATTCTGAATTTCTCTGACGTAGCTACTTACAAATTCTACTTTTTTCTCTCCTCATTTACTAACAAGACAATTTATTTCATTTCCAAAACATAGACTTTTTAAAACTAATGTCAACATTGGTAGAAATCTTGGTTTTAGCTAGAATTTAAACACACACGCACACACACACCCTCAGCTTCATATTATTTTGACGTGTGTGTGCGCGCGCACATGTGTGTATGTGTTTTTGTTTTTGTTTTGGGTCAAGGCTCTGTGTAAACTGTCACCTGCTTAACTCCAAATTCTTGTGCCACTTTTCCTTTGCTTCTTGCCTAACTTTGCTTCAGTTTTATCCTTCAATGTTCTTTTTACTATGAGTACTTGATACATGTTGGTCTCTTTTCCTGGTATACTCCATATTTTGTGGTCAAAAAAGTCCATACTCAGAATTTACAGCATAAATGAAATTTCCCTAACAAATCTTTAACCTAAAAGGTTCCTGTAATGTGTCTCTTACCACTGTATCGCTAGTAAATATATATTTGTGTAATTATTATTATTATTTGCCTATTTCCTCAACTAGACTGTAAGTGTTATATCTTTTTCACTAAGGAAGATTTTCTTAGAATCCAGGCTGAAAGTCTTTCTTAATGAGAATGAGCTTCCTAGAACCTGTCACACTGCCTAATTCTCAGGAAGCAATTTTTGAATGGATGAATTAAAATATCCTAATTCTATTTCTGAACTCCCCAAAATATAATAGTATATTTAAATAAATGTGCATAGTAGGAAGGGGCCTCTAAATAAAATTGAACAGAATGATTTTATGCAACTAAAAATAGTATTGAATTACTGGATGAACATTCTAGCAAGTCTAGCTTTGAATAGCCTAACATCTATATTTGACAGGCTACCGTCCTGAACACATGCGACCTTGATCAACCCAATAAAAAGTTAGGGAAGTTAGGGAAGTGTAGTCTTTGCCCATAAAGACTCAGGCACATTTTATTCTATAAATTTAGTTCTTCACATATTTGTAAAGAGTTATTTCCTGGAGATACGACGTATACAAAATAAGGTATCCCAAATAATTATCAATTAGTGTCTTATCAGTGTTTCTGATGCAGATGCATAACAAATATGTATAAAGATCATGCATGTCTATTTTCAATCAGATAATCAAAATAAATCTTAACAATGTCCTTACATTCAGTGGAAAATATTTCTTTTTTTTTTTTTTTTTTTTTTTTTACGAACAAAAGGCTTTAAAAATAAAAAATAAATTGAAAAAAAACCAAAAAAATATATATATATTTCAAGAAAACTTGCTCAAATAGTGCAATACATTAATTTTCTTTCCAGGTAGCCAGGAGATTTGGAAATCAAAAGTTATTTTTTATCTTTGTGTTAAAAGCCAAATCATTTCAAGGCTAAACCGAGCAGTTCTGTTTCTCTAAAGAGGAGTCTTGACTCCTGGGGACAGTCCTGCTGACTGTTTCTCAGGCCAATGTTTTCACTTTGTTTTTGTTGTTAAAATTTAAGTAAGCTTCACATGTGCAATATTTGGTCTTTAAAGTTTTACATTATTTTCAGTTACCAAAACACTTTTCTTTTTACCCACCTGAATGACTGGGATTCTGAATAGTTGCCGGTAGTGTGCCTTTATCATTTCTGCTTTGAAATTTTATCCTTTTATAGCCTGGAATGCTGATTTTATTTACTTACTTATTTAGAAAACCCAGCAAACAGGAATCTTGTATGCGAGTAAGCTCCTTCCTTGAAGGAAACTTCTCCTCAGTAATTGCCATGATCAGGGTACTCAACCACTCTACACAGAAAAACCTCTTGACCCTTTCACATTCCTTCCTTCATTTGGCAAAGTGTAATCTGTTCATGTAAAGGTGGAACAACATAGGTTAGTTAAGGTTTTTATTCTAGTGACCTAAAAATTGATTTAAAATAGTGTTTTTTGTAATTTCTTAAATTCATGTTTAATGAATTCGTGAATCATACTGTTGGTGCCATTTAAAACCTGTAGGAGTTTATACAAACTATTACTGAAAGGAGGTTAAAATATCTTCAGCCTCAGAACCTTTCTGTTCACTTCGTCTATCAGCATTGTCGTAATGATGGCCTGGATGCGAATGAACATCACAAGCCTAACCTGGTCCAGGACTATGGATGATGGCCAACAAGACATGATGTTTCCTCAAGCAAAAATGACAGAAAAGGCAATTTGACTTTTGCTCTTTCAAAATGTTCCAGAATGATCCAGCATTCTATCCTTCCTCTCACTTTGCAATTCTAATGGCTTTGCCATTTTCTTCCTTAAGCAGATTAAAAGGCGAAACAAATAGGCTACCGTTCTAATCAGACTCAGGCTTGTTTTGTTTGTTTATCTTATTTTATTTTTAAATATGTTATAACAAAAGGCCACACTGTCAAGAGTAAGGACACTCTTTTAATTTGGTCAAACTCTTGTACTGTTAGGTTTTCTAAAGATTTTTCTTTAAGAAACTTTTCTAGTAGACATGTCTGTGGTTTTGGAACATTTATTTATATGTATTTTCTGACTTAAACGTTTTTCTTAAACATTAGATTGTTTATCTGGTTGGTGTTCTTTTAGATGTATGGTTAATCTTATCCTAGGTCTATAACAGTTCCATGATTATTCTCTGTGATTTACTAAATAATTTGGGAAAAAATTCAGCCTCTCCAATTATGATATAGGAAGCCTCAGACCACAGATGCTCATCCCGATGACTGTTTGAGGAGGTTATTGTTCAACATCTAACTAATTCTGTCACAATCATATAGGGATCCTTATTCTTCCAATCCATTACTAAGTTTACTAAAGTTTACTAAAACTTTCCATCATAATAAAACCTGAAGAAGCATTTGACCTCTCAGCCCCCATTTGGGGCAACAGCATAAGGAAATCCAGTAACCCTAATCCAACTCCTTTCCAACGATACGGGATGCACTGTGGTCAGGTGACACTGTGTCAGGCCTCAATGCTCAGGGTCCACTTGAGCCTTGGAGAGGTTGATTCCCTTGGGAATGGACAACTCACCAAACTAACATACTACCCTGTGCCTGTCACCAAAGGCCTGGTCATGCTTCGGTCATAAATACTCCCAAATCTCAGTGGCATAAAACAACAAAAGTGAATTTCGTCCTTATGCTATATGTCCACGGAAAGTCAGTAGTGGGTGGAGGAAGGGAAGTCTCCTTATCAGCCACCCAAGAATCAGGTTGAAAAAGAAGCTTCCATCAAATGTTGTTGGATGTCATTCCAGAGGAAATGTGATTTCTGAGGTCTTGAACCGTCAAAGAAATTCCTGGCATGGAAATGTTAACATCCCTTACATATAATTCATAGGCCAGAACTACTCAAGTATTCCACTTAACCTCAAAGAGAACCAGATATAAAATCCCACCATTCTCCTCCAAACAAGAAGGGGATAAAAATATTTGGTAAACAGCACTATAGACTACTAGAGTTCTCCTTTCTGTCTATCAAAAACTCCATTTACCCTCCTTCCTACAGTCAAAATGCATTACCCCATTCAAGGGAATCAAGAGCACATCCAGTCCTTGTACCAGGCTAGATTCAGGGAAGTTAGTAAGACAGGTGCTAGTCTCTCCATAAATTCTGGGTATGGTTTCATATCCAGAAACTGGAGCCAAGAGCTGTTTTAAATTTTAAGTCATAAACTGTCTTAATTCACATTTATGAATTTTTTTTGGCGCTTTCCACAAACTTAACTTCCTGATTCTAGTCACTTCCAACATGTTATTTTCACAGAATAAACACATATTTGTTTGGAGACATGAGTATCACTTGAAAAAATTTGTGGTGCATTGGGCCTATCAGTATTCAGGAAAGCCATAAATCCTTCCTCCGAGAGAATTTCCTGGGCATCACCTCAAACAATAGGCTTTAGCATTGAGTATTTGAGTGTGAGTGTGGCTACTAGACTTTTGATTTCAACCATGCAAAAGGATAAGTTTTAAGCAGACTTTGTTGTTCAAAACCTTCTCAGTTTATATCTTACACATTGGAGATGAGAAGGAGTTGCCTTTTCCAACTTGCCTAGTTGCCAAATCCCTAGAGCCTCTATTTCTTCTCATGTTTCTTTGTAACAACAGCCAATTATTTCATATGTTCATCCCTTCCTTGTAGCACTTTGTAAATGTAACCAATAGTAATGAGCAAAGGCTGCTAACATTCCTTTCCAACCTCTTCTTTTGGAATATAACTCTTTAGGTATATTATGCAGACAAGTTCACCAAATTTTTGCCACTGCATTACAAATTCCATTCTCCAGTCCCTTTCATTATAGCTTTAGCTCAGTTTGCCACATGGCCTGCAATTAATTTTATTACAGTAGCATTCCCTATCCAGGTACCAATTTCTTTACTAATAAGGATTGGCTATATTATGCTATAGTAATAAAACAAATTTCAAAATCTTAGTGGCTTACCATAATGCAAATTTATTTGTTGGTCAAACTATACTCATCAAAGATGGACAGAGAATTCTCTCAGGATGATAGAGTGGGCACAATCTTAAACATTGCTAGTTGCCATGGAAAGGAAAAAGGGATATTTTGGAAAAACTTTAAAAAGTAATGGAATGCTCAGTCTGAAAGTAACATTCTCATTAGTCTGAATTAATCACATAGTTACAATAACCTATAGGAAAGCTAGAAATGCAAGTTTAATATGTGACTAGAAGGGAGAAGAATTAGGAATATTTGGTTAATAATCACTATCAACAGTACAGAGTGATCCTTACAATGACCTGAACTGGATCTGGTGAAAAACTATATTGCGTAAGTGTAAAATATATAATTTAAGGGCATACATTTTAAGTTAAAGCCAAACACATAATGAATCAGCAACATTAGGCTATTAACTCTTACTGAAACTAAAATAGATTTTTAAACACTAAAATCGATTTTTAAATCACTGTAGGCTTTAATTGGAATTTCTCAATGGATGACAAATTACATACTTCCTCCATTTAATGAAATTTTATTGAATTGTAAAAACATCTTTCTTCTAGAAAGTAATAATCATGGAGTAAAGTCAATTTCCATATTTAGTACAAAGTAAATATGTATTGCATATATATCACTTATGTGCCATTTATTTATGACTTTTTAAATATGTAGTTCTTTATACATAGTACAAAAAATATTAAATACTTCTATTAAATATAGTGATATTTTATATCATTTGATTATTTCTAATAAAACACTTATTTTAAACAAAATTCATGATGATTAGCTTAATAGCTGCTAAGACAAAGGTGAAATAGCAAATATATCAAAACAACTGGATATCTGACTCTGGACTTATCACAAGGAGGGTCTTTCCTTTGGGTTTCATGATGGAATCGGGAATGAAAAACCAAGACCCCCCATAGCCCCTCCATCTGAAGCCCTATTGAACAGCCCCCCTTCCAAAATAACTCCTTTGAAGAAAGGGGATCAGATGTGGAGGAGAAACCATTCCAAGAAGATGGCAAGAACTTCTCTTCCCGGTTACGAGAGAACAGCACTGAAAGGCGAGAGTTAGAGCCCAAGACAGACAAGGAAGAGAATTCCAGGAAAACTGAACCCAAAGGGAGAAGTAGCTGCCTTGCTCCATCAGAAGCAGAACGCTGCTCCAATCAGAAGAGCTCCAGCAAGAGAAAAAAACAGTTCCAGGGACAGCCCCATTGATAGAACAGAGGCCTCTGTAGGAGATGAGCGCAGTGTAACTTTGGAGAAGAAGAAACGAAAGGTCCCTGATGCTGGCCACAGCAGCGACAGTGAGGAAACCTGGGATGCCCGCCCCAGGAAAGCCCAGAGGGGGAACACTAGGCACAGCAAGCGGCGGAGATCCAGGTCCGCAGGAATCCAGCCACCTCCACTTCAGAAAAGCCTGGTGACTTCCCTGCCGGCTATGTCTGAGGCCATTTATCAACGTAGTCCAGATACAGAACCAGTGGGTTCCTTCCTCTCTGAACTGGGAGCAGCTGGCCCAGCTCCGCAGGCGTCTGTGCGCCCAGGCGCAGACCTTTTACATCGTGGCCACACAGGCGGCCTATGTCTTTCCTGCTGAGGGCTGGCTCGTCCCACCCCCCTTCTGGGTCCCTGGCATCCTGCTGAGAATGGAGAAGCCCAGAGCTCCTCCTAGGAGGGAGACCTGGGAGGGTCCATCTCTTCCCTGACCGGAGATGGCTGAGGTTGCCAGGGGGTGAGATTAGGGCTCACCTAAGGGTACAGGGCCCCATTCAGCAGATATAGCTCTGGGAGCGACAGCAGATTCATGCAGATGACCAAGCAGGACCTCTTTTTGATACTGTGTGTTAATAAATGATAGAACTTGGGATTTTCATCGGAAAGGAACTTGAAAGACTCAGAATGGTGAACGCTCGGTTTCCTTGAAGACTAAATTTCCAGTCTAAATTTCATGTTAGACATTTCATGTATTTTGAATATCTTAGGAGAGCCAAGCGTTATTTGAGCATGAGAGCAAATATCTGGGTGTAATTCTTATGTATTTAAAGTGTAAAAAGTCAACATATATTTCTGTCCTCCCTCTTTCTCCTCCAGTCCATGGAGGACTGATATCCACAAGGCTTTAATTCTGTGTGGAGAAATATTTCTACTTTTCAGTTTGAAATCATGGTGAGATCACCATGTCACTTTTGTTTCCCCTGTAGTTGCTACATATTAAATGCTTATTGATCATATGTATTTATCCTTCAGCTGGCTCATGATATGCCTAATTGTAAATTTTCTTCTATTTTACAGATTTCAATGTATCCTATTTTATTAGATATTAAATTTAACATAAGATATTGTCATTTGTTTTACATATTGTATCTTATTTTAGTTTTTTTATTTGCATTTTACACTGGGATCATGAAATGTTTCATCAAATAAATTTTTTATGTAAGCAAAAAACAAACAAAAAAATCAAACAAAAGAAACAACAAAAAAACAAAATCAAACAAAAAAAATTGTATTAGTTCTCATGCAATGTATAAATCGTATTAATGGCTTTATCCACTTTTGAAACAAGAATATTTTGAAGTACTTGTTTATGTAAATACACATTAATATTCTTAATCTTATAGTTCTACTTCATAAATTTGCATTTGACATTGGCATTCATCTTTGTATAAAATGAATGCTATTATTTTTGAGGGAGGAATTGCGATTTGACCAAATGTATTTATTAATTTTGTCAATAATTTAATGTGACCAATCAGTTAATCCCAGCCATTCTGTACTGAGGTTCCTCAGCTCTCTGCTCTACACTTCCTGTTTTCTAACTCCACATTTTATCTGCGAAATCACTCCCACTCACCAGTGAGGACAACCAATTAGTTATTTTCCATCAAGTTTTCCTTTAGATTCTTCAAATACAGATAGCATATATCAAGATTTTATCCCCTGATATAGAACTAATACTTTAAATGGAAAAGCTAAAACTACTTCCAGTTTACTGGCATTTTAGGATCTGCCACAAATCCTACAAATCTTTATTCAGAGGACCCCCAAATTTTTTTTTTAAATTGTGTTATTTAGATTATAACCTGCTGAAAATAAAGTATTTTCTAATGTTATGATAATTGCTCTTATTCTGTTCCTGGGGTTTTGTAATTGCTTAGAAAATAGTCATGTAGTTCAAAGAACATGATTCAGCTAGTCATCATGAAAATTACTTCTTGCTTCATGAGTTCAATGGATTTTTGCATGTCAAATGACACATTATTGTGCACCCAAGGATACGCTTGCTCTCATCGCTCTATTCAGAAATTTCCAGATTGCCTTAAACTCTTATTGAAGACTTGCCTTTCCTAGGCCCTTGTTGTGTCATTAGCATCTTCTTGCACAAATGAGTAACACACTGATATTTAATGAATTGATGTCAACTAAGGATTAATGATTAGGTAAGGATCATCGTCTGAAAAACATGCAAGTCTTCATCAATCATTACTCAATATTAAATTGTACCCAGCTTATGAAAAGGTATATTTAGTTAGTGATTTAAGTGATTATATTCTCTGCCTCTGCTTCAATCCTTAGCCAATAAAAAAAGGAAATGTGCTTTCAGTCATCGTTGTTAGTTTACTGATGACTTAGAGGATAAATAAGCATAATTACTTGCTTTTTTCAGGTATACAATTAGCGAAAATCCTTGACCTTAGATAATGGTGCTCAGTGATTAAGAATATGCATAGAAAATTCTAGAATGTAGACCTTTTAGTATTTTTTTTCTTTTTGGCCAAACATGAACTCCTTTGGTAAAGTAATAAAAATTATTACATTTATAGTTAAAAAAAATTATTTAACTATAAATGACATCAAAGTTGGAATGAACAAGCAAATGTATTATCTTTTGCTTACTTTGTCAATGCCTCCCCAGACTGTCAGACACATATACACATATACCCTTTTTTTGCTCAGGCCCTGCATGTGTTTCAGTGTCAGGTTAGTTACTTCACTCTATACACAAACAACACCAGGGACTTATTTCCCTTGTTTATTTGTCATGACTTTAGAAAATAAGTTTCTGGGAGACTATGGGATGAGTTTCTGTTTCTAATCAAATTCTGCACTTAAACATCTTGCATCCTAAGATTCTATAGAAAGCAATTACACAGTGAATTCTCAATAAAACTACCAACATGCCATATACTTATATTTTATTTTCATATTTTATATAAACACTCAGAATTTATAATGACTATATTTTATTTTGCAAACATAACCAAATGTATTCATTTTATTATTCATTCACTGAATATCTATTGAGATCCTTTTATGGATTCAGACAGCATGCTAAGTACACTGTATATTATTGCGACTAAATCTGTCAAGGTTTCTATCCTGGTAAAATGGTAAATGTGATGGGAAAGGCAGAAATGCATAGGATAACAAATAAATCAATTAATCTGTATTAGCATCCAACCTTCAATTACATTTAGAGATAATACCAGGTAGTGATGGGGACACTGGTTGCTTGAATTTTTTATACAATAGATCTTAGCCTTAATGTTTAGATCCTTATAAATCAATATTTATAATTGTATTTAGTATATATATATATATATATATATATATATATATATATATATATGGTACTTGTTTTAATTAATATAATACACATAAAATACTAAATAAACTAATAAAACTATCTGAGTTTCTATCTGTTTTTAAACTCATTATGAGAAGTTACAAATGTCACTAATATACTTTTGATGGTTCTGCTTAAAATATTCAATATTCATTTTGAGGGATTTAAAAAGGATGTATCCTTTTCTTTTAGGCATAGTAGGGTTGCACATTATTTGCATGTTTTTACTGAGATGATTTCATACATTTAAATGTTTCTGTAATTATATGTTCAGGGACTGTAATATTAATTTTGCAAAGTAATTGATTTTAATTTTACTTTTTCAGTGAATAAACATGAATTAGATTGAACAAGATTCCAATCTGAGGATCAATAAGTCTTAGTTCCACACTGCTGAGACCTAAAACAACAGAGAATTTTGATAGAGTCTAAACATCAGACTGAGAGGAATGACAACCTAAAGGCCAATTGGAAAATACTTATTTCTTTTAATGTAAATAATGGGAGGGGCAATAGCAAAGCTGTCACTTTTCAAGGGCAGCTGAACTGAGGTCAATGTGAGAGAAACGTAGGGAGCCATGGACATAAACAGATGTCACCTTCAGAGCAGCAGAGCAGAGTATCTGAGGTATGACAAAATAACCATGTGGCACACACTGAAAAAGGTACATGCTACAAAGCAAACAAGAGTTCAAAACAGGCTCAACAATTTATGTCACATAGTCTAAAACGTGCTGTTGAAATATTATTAGATGAAACAACCTACAGTATTTGGAATTAATTTATCTATCTATCTATTTATCTAGCTAGCTAGCTAGCTAGCTAATCAGTTGTACATACAGGTATACCCTACCCCCCAACAAGCACACACCAAAATAATGTAGGAAGGACATGGTAAATCAATGTCTTCCCCCTAATAGAATCTAAGTTCTATGAGGGCAGATCTATTGAATATGCCAGTTATCTTTATCTCCTCATTCACTTGAACAATGCCCTACTCACAATAAGCTGCTAAAATGTTTTTTAATGAATTATGGAACCACTCTTGTTTCAAAGGACTGGAGTCCTAGTGAGTACTGTTGTAGTTTTGACTGTAAGGTGCAGAATATATGCTCAGGATCAGAAACGTAGATGCATTGATTTATGACTAAATTGCTTACCCTGTGGGCAACTCTAGTAGCACCAAAACTTTTTTTCATGTACACACTATAGAGTAGATAATAAAACGTAACATAGATAAAATTTATGCAAAAAGCCTGAAATTATAACACATCTGTTAATTTATAGTTATTTATCTTAATATTTAAAATAGTTAATTCTCTCAAGCTGAATCATGTAATTAGGAGACAAAAATATAATCAGTAAATGTTTGACAGAAGAAAAGTTTACATAGAAATTCATTAAGGCAGAATTGGAAGAGAGGGTAAGATCAGAAAAGGGATTAAGCTTTATACTTTAAAGTTCACAGAGCTTCTTTAAAGGCAGAGAATGAGGTGACACCTTGAAGAATTCTAACTAAATTCCAATAAATTTAATGTTCTTTATCTACATTTCCTAAATGAAAACAAACAAATTAAATGCCATGAACCTTGTAATACTCTAAATTCGCTCTATTGTGAACCAGGTAAATAGTCAATATTTAAGTTTTTTATTTGTTTTTAGGATTTTATATCACAACAGAGATAACAGGAAAGTTATTTCCTTTTCCATTTCAAATACAACTCAGCCTTATTTTCATCCAATTCCTCTTAGCAACTGTCTTGATGTCCACCAGCTGGTGAACATAGGAAGCTGGCCTAAAGGGTAGATGACTTACAGATTCATAGAACAGATTCACAGAGCTGGCCTAAAGGGTAGATGGCCTAAAGGGTAGATGGCCTAAAGGGTAGATAACTTACAGATTCATAGAACAAGAAAGAAAGACCTATTATTCTCTGTTGCGCCTATCTTTACACAAATTACATATGGCATCTTTGGATGAATTGCTCAGATATAGCTTCCTCAAAAACAGAGGTGTGGCTAACATAGCTTAGCAGTATCCATCTTTTGTTCAGCCGACATGAGTATCTGCTGTTTAATGTGGTGTAGCTGTAAACTCACAGAGGACATGAGGATGGCAAACTGGTCTGCTTTTCGTAAAAACTGTTTACAGGAGGTGCCATAACATGAGTTAAATGTTTTAATTCTTAGCGCATTCCAATTCCAATTCCATAAACAAATATGAGCTCATTTATGTATATGTCGATACAAATTCACTCTAGTCTCCAGCCACCCTTGAATCTAGAACACAGCAATTGCTTTCTAGTCTCTGTGCAGCACTCCCGCAGCCTAGAATTCTACTTACTGGTACTGTTAACATGCTGTTAACACATCTATTCTTCTGATAACAGTTATCCAATCATTCTTTGGATTGTGGATCAGATTGTATAAATCTTTCTGTCCCACTATATTTTGTTTGCAGATGGAGTATCTCATTTGTTTTCAATCTTTTTGTAACATTCAGATATACCTGGCACATGTTTTCTCAAAGTTTATGAAAGACAAATTATGTATGTGTTTAAAATTTTTAACGAGAAATTTTAGTATTGGAAGTATATATTTAATAAAAAGTGATTCTTCAGAGAAAGGAAGAGAAGTGTAAAATGATTTTGTTTACATATATATTTGGAAATACACTAATCTATTTGTATGCCAAAATTTTCATTATCAATGACTTTTCATTTTATATAATTTATATAATATTAACTATATATATTTTAAGATAGCATCATATGAAATTGGATAACTGTTTTCCTATATCTATGTATTGTGTATATGAATAGATACCACATAATTATATTATAGACTTATTATAAAAAGTTTCATTTAATAAAGTCATATATTTCATATTACATTAATCCAATGTTATTGGTTTTTCATTGTTTTATTAAGAAAAATTTTCCCAATAAAATGTTTTAAAAATAATAGACTGCAGTTTTTTAATAAATGTATAAAAATAATTACAAACATTAAATATTGTGTAGCCTTATAGTAAGTGGCTATGACCAGAAAAATTTTAATTTAACGTCAAAGATTTCCACATTATCATGAGAATGTTGTATTTTTTTCAATCATGATTTTTATTGGGGTCACAGTAGCATATTTATTTTAATGAATTTCTACTTAGTTTTATTTCCAAAAGTAGTTAAGTCAGTGACAATTTTGTCATTTGCATTTCTGCTCTTGGTTTCATCACTTGGCAATTTGTATGGATTACGGAGCCTTTCCCCAAAGAGCAGTGCGGCTTGAATATAAATTAAGTCCTAGAGCGTTCTCTTTCAAGTGCGGGATCCCTGGGTTAATCTCTACATGAAACAGTCTGGTTGCAGGATGGAAGGTCTGCCATGGGGGCTAAAGCTGGCAAAGTCAATATATTTTAGGGGATTTATCATGACACACTTTTCAAAAGTTTCTTCATAAGAACCCTGTGTGGTCTATACTAATCTAATGACTTTGATGTTCTTTGATATTTAATTGAAACACAGCTTTATCTTGTATCTTTATGTTTTCTGGCAAACAAAGTACTAAAGAAACTGATCCCTTTGGATCACTGCGTTTGGCAATAGATTAGACTCAAAGCACGCATACTATTTTCTTTTAGTGTTTGTTTTATTTCAGGTATTAACTGCAAGATGACCACAGACATAATATTAGGACAGCTGCAGATTAAGGGTTAAAGGAATGATTAGACATTTTCAAAATAATACCTTTACTGAATATATCTGACGAATGATGCAGAATGCAGAATGTATAAATTCCTTTTAAAATCTCTATCCCTAGATATGAATACTTAAAAGAACACAAGAATTGTATATAACATATTCAAAATGACAGGATATTGTTTGAGGACTATAGTAGCATATTAGGTTGGTGCAAAAGTAATTGCAATGTTTGCAATTATTTTTAATCTTTTAAACTGCAATTACATTTGCACTAACCTATATTTAGAAATTCTTATTTGAATTAGATGCTGTTTTTTCCTATTCATATCAGTAATATTATTTACAGAAAGGACTAGTGGTTGTACAATTTAATAATTTTAGTAATCTTTTAATGTTAATAGGTAAAGGAAATGTCTAATGATAATTTCCTAAAAGTAACTTATAATACAGTGATAAAGCTGTCTTGGCCTGAGTTTTACCTAACACCTAAGGTATAATTGCTTTGCCTATTATCATTGGAACCCGAAGAATAATATCTCTCACTGGCATCTCAATCAGAGAATATTCTCTAAGAATTAAATAATTAAGAATACAGTGTCACAGAAAGTTTTTCAGCAATGGTTAAAAAGCTAATTCATACCACAAAGAGAAATTATAAGAAGAGATGACGTAGAACAACATAGCTTTAGACATTAGAGGGTGGTTGTCAGGAATTAGGTGAGGGTATAAAATACAAAAAGAGAAGCTTAACTGGAAAAGGGCTGGCAAGAAACTTTTTAGTGTGATACAAGTATTATATATCTTGTTTGGGGTATTGGTTATATATGTGTATACCTAATTGTCTAAATTCATTGATCTGAACACTTAAGGTAAGTGCATTTTATTGTAAAAATTATTGTATATAATAGTTATTGCATATTTATCATCTATAATACTTACTGTACATTTATTGAGTACAATAATTACTGTATATTTATTCATATTATAGTACTATTATACTCAAATCAACCAATTTTACAAAAAACTATACATTAGTTTAGGTCCAGCTTAAAATCCAGTTGTTTTATAAAATCTCCAAATATTTGGCCTGCATTGATCTCTCCCGTCTATAAACTGCTATCAATACCAAAAAATGTAGCACTTATCAATTTATATAGTATTATTTTACCAATAACTTTACTGGGAACAAAAACTTTATATTTTATATAGTAAAATATTAAATGTTGCATACAGATTATTTTAATTTCAGTTTATAGGAAACTTTATTAAATATTTAAAAGTGATTACTAAAATTATTTCATAAAAAGTGATCTGCACACATTTTTAAATTAACACTAGTTTTGCAGAGTCAGCAAATCTTACAGATAGCTTATATTGTTGACCATGATGGACCACAAAAATCCACTTCCTATATTTCATTTGTTTACATACTAATCAATTTCTATTTTAAAGTTAAGTTTTTCATTGTGTGATTTTAGATATGCTTTGGCATTAAACACCCTCAGTCTCTTATTCATTTTATCTGTAGGGTATGTGGGCGCCTCTAAAATTAAGATCCAAAGAACCGTGAATGATCATAGCAGTCTAGTATCTAATGGAACATGCTACAGTTCTTATTTGTGCAACATTCTAATATTTATCAGTAATAATCTTTAACTGGTATAACTTCCCCCAGCCCCCGTAGGGCCACCAACCTTATGCAAATAAATTTTTCTATACTCCTGGTCTGTTACCTTCAATGGATCAATTATCATCAAGCTGGACGGCCTGAATCATATCACATAGAAGGTTATTTATAGAGAACGAATCCACTGCTAAAGAAAAACATTTTACTTTGATTAAAATACTACTGCAATAAAATATGGTGAACACATTTGTTCCCATTGAAGAGAAAATCAAGAAATTGAAACTATATCGTTATTAGAGCCAAGATCCATTTACCTTCCACATTTTAAAAAATGTTCGCTAACACATTTAATACTTGTCTCAACAGTTCTTTTTACACTATTTAATTTTCCTCAAATCTATCAGTTTTTTTTTATTTGATATGACATTTTTGTCACAATGTTGAAATTCTGGCATCACAGCAGATGGCATCAGTTTAGTGTGTCACAAGCTTCTAATATTTAATTCAGTGAAAAGTGAAGGAGTAAGGATGTAATAAAATTAATTTTATCTTTTGCTAAAAAAATAATCATAATTCGCTTTAACTTTTGCAAAGGATTAAGATTATGGGCATGGGAAAAATGTAACTTTTTTTTTAATTAAGAAGATTTCATAGTGACTGTTATAAAATTTTATGGCTAAATCAAAACCTGTTTGTGAAGTCTAATCACAGATTATTACTTGGAAAGCATATGCTGATGGTGGAGTATGTTTCAGAAACGAGATACTCTTGAAGGATAAAGGCACAATAAACAAATTTGCAGATTATTCTTCAATAAAATCTCACTCTTCTCAACAAATTTTTATTAAAACTCTGTAACAGATATTGTGATTGGTTTTGAGACTATAAAGTCAAATAAATATGGCCCTTGCTTTCAAATCATTTACAGTCTAGTAGGAGAAACAATGCAAAGATTTTAAACGATTATGATAAAACCCATGATAGAAGTATGCATGGGGGCATTTTGGAAGTTCAACAGAGGAGACTATTATCACCTACGAGGGATCACAACAAGTATGTAGGGTTGTTCTTGAAGGAATAATAGGTGTTACTCATATTAGAACATTAAAAATGTGTTCTGGGTAGAGGGAAAAGCACAATAAAAAATGCAGAGGGGGTAGTGCCGTTATACACTTGGGAAAATGCGGGGGCTGGTATATTCTGGAGTGAAGGGCCTATAAGGCAAGAGTGAGACTGGAGAGTAAGTAGGAGTCAGATTACGAACTGTCTTGTGTGCTAAGCCAATGTATTTGTACTTACTAACATAAATTTATGAGGAAAGTTTTAAAACAAAAAGTGACAATTTTTTTTTTTCTCTCATAAATACACTGGCAATAATGGGAAAGAATGATTAGAAAGGGATCAAAATAAAATAGGGAAACCCATTCGGAGGATGTGGTCATGAAGGTAAGAAGAAAAACGAGCTTGGACTAAGGCCTAATGGAAAAAAGGAAAGACAATTTTAGCAAAGCCAATCTCAGGGATGATTTATAAATTTCATGTGAGAGGTAAAAGAGATTATCTCTTAAGTTTCCAGCTTTATGTAGCCACGATGGACACCATTCAATACAGATGGAAGAGAAGGGAAAGTTATGAGGGGAAAGGTGAGGATGGGAAAGACTTTAATACGCTGAATTTGGCATGCTTTTGGAACATCACCAAATGGTGATATCTGGTCAATTGTTGGATCTTTAATTTTTTCCAATCACTTTCACACACACCACACACACACACACACACACACACGTGCACTAGAAACCCCCTACTTTGTAATCTTGTTAAAAATTACATTTCTTAAACAGTGCTCTGAGCAGGTTAGGGCTTAAGTGGGAGCAGTCAGAAGGAAAAAAAGAGGGGATCTATTATATTATAGTACAAAACTTCACATGGAAAGTATCATTATTATGGTGAAAAATGTCTAAGTTCATGGCAGACAATACTCTTAATGCAACTGCTACAAAAGACAAATAGATAAGCTTTAAATCTTTATTTTAAAAACTCTGATGAACTGTGGAATCAGTGAGGACCAGATGAATTAAAAATCTGGATCCATTCACCATTTCTGAGCACAGACTGAAGACCTAGCTTGGCTCCAGCAGAGAGATTTTATTATTGGAAAGAAAGCAACCAGCTTTGACAGTTGAGTAGGGCTAGTGTGATAAACTGCAACCAAGAGGAGCCTGCAAATTCGTGGATGGACCCAAACATGACTTCTGGGGGGAGCTAGGAAGATGGTGGGCTGAACTGGCAAGGTAGACTGAAATCTCTCACAGTCTAATTGAACTTAAGAGACAAAGTTCCACTAGAAGGAAGGAAACTACCACAAAAAATAAAATAAAATAAAATTCCCACTTATGATTTTTGAAGTCATGCAGGACAGAGGGATAAAAGCTAAGCACAAAGTCTTCAAGGGCAAAACTGCAAGCACTGTGGTCTCTCAGGTCTGAGGTGTCAAAGACCCACTAAGGATCTTAAAAATACCAGGAATGTCAGACTGGAAAACAGGTGGATTGGGTTTTACTAAAATAGCAACCCAGCTCTCATTAAATCAAAGTGAGCAGACCCTTAGCCTCAAACAAAAACCCTCTCTGGTAAAAGATATCATTTGCCACCTCCATGGTTATTTGTCTAGCCATATAATAATAAAAAAAAATATGACATACATGAAAAGTTAAGAAATATGACCAAAAATTAAAGGAGAGACAAAAAGAAAAAGCAAATGCATAGATAATCTAGTCTTAGAAGTTAGCAGACAGAAGTTTTTTTAAAAAACATGTAATTCATACTTTGAAAAAATATATAAGAAAAGGTGGAAAAAACTGATGAAAATTGAGAATTTCAACAGAGATGAAAATAGATGAAAAAACCAAATGGATATTTTTGAACTGTAAAATACAACTAAGTACTTATTCAATTAGTCTACCAACAGAGTACAGAATTAGTAAACAAGGAAACTCAATACAAAAATATATAAACAGAAACACTGAGAGGGAAAAAAAATGGTAAAATAAAAAAGAACAGAGTAAATAAGGGTACAGGGGACCACATATATGGTGATGGAAAAAGAACTGACTCTGAGTGGTGAACACACAATGGGATTTATAGATGATGTAATACAGAACTATACAACTGAAATCTATGTAACTATGTTAACAATTATCACCCCCAATAAACTTTAATTGAAAAAGAAAATCTAACCTATGTGTACAAAAGTCAAAATAATTGTTTAGTTCTGGATACACACAGACTGGGAATTGACAGAAGGGTCCTTGTGTGATATCAAAATGTTTTGTATGTCAGTCTTGGTAGTTATTGCACATGTGGAACCAGATATAAAACTTGAGTGTACATTTAAGATTTTTGCACTCTATACATAACAAGCATTTAACATAGGTTAATAATTGCTGCTTGATAACACAATAGTTTGAGTTGTTTGTTTAAAACATACAGAAAGATCAGGGTATTCAGAAACTTACATTTTCACTGTGGATGTTTTAACAAACCCTCATCAGCCTGCAGCACTACAGGAAATGAGGTGACAGGTTCCATTTGTCAGCACTACCTGGTATTTATGTCTTTTAGTGATAGATCCCCCAAATCGCCCCTTTTGGGGAAGAAGACTACGTCTAAGAATGACAAAACGTAGGGTTTGAAATGTGATAGGCCACTTTATAACATGGCTTCATGACTGGCTGTAACTAGTACTTTTATGTCACTTTCTGACATACTTTAGAAATAGAATTGCTGGAAATGCTAATAATTCAGTTCAGTTGAGGGTGTTTCCTACTTTTCCAAGAAATACTACAAACAGTTGATTCAGACCCACACAAAAAATACATTATGAAGGTATTATTGGGTAGAACAATCAGATTTGCTTTCAATGGCTTCTTTGTTATTACTTATGAAGAAGAGAGGTGATATTTAATTAACTCTGAGTACATTAGGGAACACAAACAGTAAGTCAACTTAAAAATATTCAAAAGCAGAATAAATCATTTATTGGCCTTTGTTACATGTCACTTATTCTGAAGTCTTTTAACAAACTATTTGCATATTTAGATATAGAGAAACTATTTGTATATTTAGATATAGAGCATATACTGGTGATTTGGATTTGAAGAATACAAATTTGTAAGTATATCCATTAATTGCCTTGTGTTAAATTCTAATATTTATATTTTTGTCTTTGAGGTGAGAGCACAGCTTTATTTTGCACCCAATCATCTGTTTCTCCTTAATCCCTGCCTTTTTAACATTCTACTTTTCTTTCACACAACAAAAGTTCTAAGGTGTCTTCTCACACTGGCGGCTTATATAAAATGTAGGTAAGGAAGCAAGAGGGAAAGAAACACAAGACAAAGAATTAGAGGTACCTAAGACATCTGCCCTGTTTTGTGATCAATTATGGGTTCTATACAAAAAATTGATTCTTCAACTTTTAAATGTGTCAGAATGTCTTAGAAGTGAATACATGGAGTACCTCCAAGTCCTTGTTCTTCCCACAGCCACCTTCTGTGAATAGAGGTTATAGACAGTCTTTTATACATTACTGGCCATATTTTGAATCTTATGATTCTGTTATCATGATCAAAACATGCTACACCAGGTATTTCCCCTAGAAATTAAAGGCATTCCATGATGCTTTGGTGCCTTGTCTTGATAAATCTGTCCCTTCCAGTTATTATATGTTGTGTGGTATATCAGGATTTGTACAGCTGGAGGTAACAAAACTCTAAAAGTGGACTGAACCCCAAGGCAATGTATTGTTTACTTAATCAGACGTCGATATGTAGATGATTCCAGGACTAGTACAGCCAACTCAAAAATAGCATTGAGGACACAACTACATTTATCACTACACAACACCTTCCTTAGCATATTGTCTTAGACCTTGAAACTTCTTAGTTCTAAAATGGCTGTCACAGTTTCAGGCATACGTGGTCCCAATACAGCATCAGTACAAAATGAAGGGAATAGCAGCAAAAGTGTTGTCTCTTCATGATGCTCTTATTTTTATTAGGAAACAAAACCTTTCTCAGAAGCTCTCAAATAGACAACCACTAATTTCTCAACCACAATCAATGTCATTGGGAATCAGACATATATGACTGAACTAATCATAGAGTATTCATGAAAGTTGACCATTGTTGCCTAAACAAAATAGAGCTTCTGTTAGCAAGAAAGATGAGTGATGGCTATCAAGTAGATAACCAAAGATGTCATATCTGTCACAGATGATGAGTATGCAGTCAAATCTATATTAGAGAGTTTAAGTGCAAGGCTAAATAGATAATACAGTGGAAGATAAAACGTAGTTAAGAAGTGCTAAGAGGAGAAATCATAGCAGACAAGGGAAGAAAGAGACATGAATCTGGCAGATTACTAGACCAAAAAGCAATAGATGTCGGATCCAAAGGCAACAACAAAATTACTGGTTTACTATATCTACTGTCTGGGTCATTGAAGCTGCTTATGGGTCACTGGAGCTACTTTTATGTCTGAATGGTGATAAATGGTTTTCCAGTGCTCTTTGATATCTTGCCCTTTTGATGCAGTGTTGGTTTCCCTCTGCACTTCCCTGTGTTCCCTTAACATAAATACCACCACCTGAGTGACATGAGAATACCTGTGTCTCTTGCAAACTAAAAGCTCTAATATAGAGAAGGCATATTTATTTAGACTACAATGCTTATACAAATCATTCAATGAATATTTTTCGACTCCTCACTGTATGCCTGATATGACACTTGGCTCTTGTATTAAAGGGTAAACAAGACAATCTTTGCCCTCATAGGACTTCATTCTATTCTAAGAGATAGACAAAGAAAAAAAAAAAAAGATAAATTAGTAAAATACTTTTCTGTTGGTGTGATGTTGAAGACGACAATGATGATGAACGTTATCATGTGCTAAGAAAGATCTTACACATTTTGTGTTGCTATTGCATTTAATTACCATTTTAACATAGGTACCCTGTGTTCTATTTTACAGATGAGAAAATGAAGCACAAATTAAATCTATATTTTAAAAAAGGATAAGAGCATTTTCAGTGAATTCTGGAATAACCATTGGTATATAATTGTGTAAAAGAAAAACATTCCACAAAACAATAAGAGAAGCCATGGAAAACAATTCATTAGACAAAAGAGCAAAAGTAAGGCTATATACCGGCAATTAGTTGGGGATTTTGAAAAATAGTTAGGAGGTCAAACTGTACCAAATCCAGTGAGGAAGAGTAAGAATGTAAGAGAACGGGTCCCATAGTTAAGTAGTGAGAGATTTTGTAAAGCTTCTTAGGCCATAGTAAGAGGTTTAATTTTATTCTGAGAGCAGTGGAAAGTAATAAATCGGTTTAAAACAGGAGATGATGTGATTAAACTTTTAAAAAGATCATTCTGGCTGCTGTGTGGAAAACAGAGTCTAAGAAAACCAAATTGGAAGTAGGAAAACCAGTTAATTTTTATGGTAGTGCTGGCAACAGGTTATGGTATGAACAGATGGTGATAACAGAAAAAGTGAATAGAAGTGATCCAATTCAGAAAGTATTTGTCGATGGACTGAATGTAGGGTAGAAAAGAAAGGAGGCAAGAATAATGCTTAGCTGTGGGCATGGAAAACTGGTGAACGTAGGCCCCTTTCACTGACTATACTGGGAAGAACCAGTTTCAGGGTTTTTTTTTACTGGGAAGAGGTAGTGCATAGAGTGACTAGAATTGAGAATTTCTTTTGAGATGTCTATAAAGTAAAAGTGTCAAATGGAAAAAAAAAACACCACAAAGCATTTTCTTTCTAGACTAGAGTCAATAAGGTAATTACTAGACCTAATTTTCTCACTGGTAATGCTATTACCCATTTTTATTAACTCGTTCATTGACTCATTCAAGAAAAAAAAAAAGTACAAATTATTTTAGGCCCTGGATAATGGCTTCAGATATTTTTAGCCCTCTCCTCTCAACTGAGGTCATTTCACCAACCATTTATAGAACACTTCATTAGGATAATTTACTAATAATCAAACTGGACTCTTCTGTCCTACTTTTGACCCTCTCTCATTTTTTGAATGGCCATGTTGAAGTTTATTCAAGCCCTGTGATGCTACAAAATAGAAACTGTTAAGAAATTCTCCCAAAATTTTGTGTTCCAGGAAGTGGCTTACTGCACACCACCCTTCCCCATATGCCAGAGGAGACTCACAGAAGTGCTCCCACCCTCCCTCATTGTTTATTTATGACATGGCCAGACACCCTCCAAATCTCCATTCATTGCCTCATAAATGATTAGTTTAACACTTCGGTCTCCACTGATCAATCAGAACAAAACTTTGGATAAGATTCTGTCCTTCCCCAGGTCCCTGAATTTTGGCTTACCTTCATCCTAAGCCAGCATATAACCACTTCTTAAGGGCCACTTCTAAGAATGCACTCACTGTAGGGTAAAACATGCTCCGATCTACTGTCCAGTCATGCTACCTTTTCATCCCATGCCCCCACATTCAGTTCCTCTATCCTTGTTCATTCCCCTGTATAAAATGAAGCTACTTTTTGCTTAGCCCTGCAGACATTTGCAGATCTTATGTTCAGAGTGTTCCTCCCTTTATTTCAACAGTCCCTTCCTACTCAATGCAATAATGCCTTTCGATAACCTCTCTTCTTACTAAGTCTGGATTTGGTCATTGGATACCAGATACCCTGACTTTAGTCTAAAAGATTCAGAACCATCTTTGGTTCATTTTGTCAATTATAATGTCTATATACTAACAACATTCTATCTCACTTTTTTCTCTAGAATGTACTTTCCTTCAGTACTTTCCACTCTCCACATGGATGGGAAAATACTTCTACAACACAAAGAGCCACAGAACAGGGAACCAGCCACTCGGGCTAAAGAGTCTAACCATTTCACCCATTGTTCAGCACTGTCAGATGATTTTCCCAAAGGTCTCCTCTTCTAGTAGTTTCCATGGCTAAATATAAAATATTCAAAAAAATAAAAATAAATAACAACAACAAACTTCCACTATTTAGCAAGAAGTCCAGGAAAGAGAAAGTAGGTGGGATAAGCTACCTTAGACTGGTATTAGGAAAATAGGTGAAAGGAGGAAGACTCCGGATATAAGTTAAAGCACCTTTGCAATGGATGACCATGGAACTTATACTGAATAAAAAGGAAAATTGGATGAAAAAAATAGGGGGATTTGAGAGCATGAAAGTCTAGTTGAAGAAGGAAAATTAAGAAAATAACTGAGGATCTCTTGGAGGGCGGTTCACCAAGATGGCGGAATAGGAGGTTCCTGAACATCCTGCCTCCTACAGACACACCAAATGTACAGCTATACACAAAGCAATCTCCTCTTCATATGATTCATCAACCTTAACAATTTAACAAAATTATAGGAAACAGAAATCACATGCCAGATCATCAGAGAGAGAGAGAGAGAGAGAGAGACAGAGAGACAGAGAGACAGAGAGACAGAGAGACAGAGAGAGAGAGATTCTTCAATTGTTACATTTTCACATGGGCATATTTTACAAAGATATAAAGAAAATCATGAATACTATAAGCATTATAATAGTATGAGGTCATTCCATTTGCAGATTTCTTTCTCATTATATTATAGATATTTTATTATAACTCAAGAACAGAAAAGGAAATAGAAATTATAGAAATGGAAAAAAAAACATAGCATTATTTCGTCAAACTCAAAATATGAATTAAAAGGATGATATTTTTATATAAAGTAAAACTTTAACAAGTAATGATTCAATTTGAAATCATTCTTTTGAAATCATTTATTTATTCATCAAATATCATTCAACACATATGCACTGAGCACTTAAAACGTGCTGGGAACTACTGCAGTGGTTGTATGAGTCAGAGAACAAAACAAAGGTCTTGCTTTCATGAATCCTAAATTATAACTGGAGAATATAGATGCATACACAACATATACACGTGTGCATACACACCACAGACAAATCAATAAAATAAGTCTGTGAAAGGATATGAAGCAGGGAAGACAGTTGAGAACGGCAGGGCAGTGTGGAATGGCAGTTGTGATTTTAAATAGTTAAATACAATGGTTACAGAAAATCTTCTTTGAGATGATGTTTGTTTAAAGACCTGAAGGAAGTAATCAATGAACCACACCCAGTCTGTGGGAAAAGCAGGCCAGGCGGTAGCAACCCTGAGACAATCATGTGCCTACTGCGTTTAAAATTGCTGAGCAAGATAGGGGTAGGGAAGCAGGTACTTTGGTCAGAGAGGAAATAAAGGCTGAATAATTTAGGGCTTTGCAAGCCAATGTGAGACCTTTGGCCTCTACCCTGAATCTGATAAAAGGGATAGGAGCATCTTGAGCAGACGAGTATCATGCAAGGCAAAAACACAAGTATCATGCAAGTATCACACAAGGGCAAAATCAGAGAAACTGGTTAAAAATTTTAAACTTCAAACTATTCGCTAAACATCATCAATCTGTAAGAGTTGAGAAAATGGAAAAAGAAAACCTCATTACTATATACCTAGAGAACAGTGAATACCTCTGAAAGCTTTCAATAGTATTAAGTAGATGGAAAAAAAAAAATTTCCCCTGGAAGAAAGCTCCAGGCTGCCCCTTTCATCACTGCCCTAATTCTTTCACAATATAAAACTTCACACACATTCTCCTTAACCACATGTAAAACACATATTTCTTTCTTTCCATTGTTTTCACCTTTTTGTTTAAGGGAGCATAAGTGTTAAGCTTCAGTTATTCTCTTTTCATCCTTTAAGGCTTTGTGTATTAAACATAATCCATACGTTATAATCACACATCAAAACAATGTACAGTACATAATTACACAGTTGAACATAAAAAGAACTTCATCTGCAATTGATGTACAATATATGCAAAATTTCCATTTGAATTAATGGAACTCATCCACGAGCTCTGTGAAGAGATCATTTACAAGAATTTTTAGAAGATTTATCAGAATATGTGTATAGCTCAATTTTTCTATATGATTATTGACTTTAATGCTTAATTGATATATATATATACTTAAAATTGCCCTGACCACAAAACTCTTAATATTTCAGAGAAAAAAGTGTATCTTCAGCTATAGTATCAGTAAGACTAATTGCTAAATATCTTTTACATAAATGACATACTTCTGTTCTTCTGATTTCTTTTTCTAATCTTCCACTTAGTGCCCACAGTCCTCAAATATTTACTCTGTAATACTGTTCAATTACAGTGCCCTCCTCTAAAGCCAGCACATTTGGGATGGCCATCTACATGTATGATACCTTCCTGGATACTATGAGAGACTTACAAAAATGATAGAGAGTAAGTGCCCTGGTGAAATTTGTAAATCAGTTCTTTTTATGCAAATCTGTGTATAGTAAGTGTTACATTCAAAGTTTGGGCTTAGAAATTTTTCTAGAACAGATAATCACTGAATTGGAACTGAAGGAAGAATAAGAGTTCAGTAATCACAGATCAGATGTGCTCATTATCCCTAAAGATGTGCTCATCGTATACTGAAGATAACCCATCCCTTTGATGTTCTGTTTCAAATAGTTGTGGGATTTGTTTTTTCTTTTTCTTTTTTGAAACAATCACAAGCATCTTTGTATTTGTAATTCTGAAAACAACTTTGAATAAATCATTATTTTTATTAATTTAACACACACTGTGTAGAGCTTGTTAGACACCAGGTACTATTGTCAAAGTTTTCCATATATCCACACATTAAATACTTGGAACAACAGGCTTTATTCAAAGGAAGAAATGAACTCACATCTTTAGGACAGAAGACAGTTTTGGAGTATGGTGCCCATAAAATTAGTTTACTATCCTTGGACAGAAACAGAGATATGGGCAGTATCTTCTTTGATTACATTTCAGAGACATATTTCTTAGGTCCTTGAGAAAGACACTCCTGGGTCACAATGTTGTCAAAGCCTTGTTTAACTTTTAAAGGGATTAACATGCATTTCAAAGAACTAAAGAAAGTACCTTCAATTGCAAGTTTTCTAAGGTAACTGCTTTAAAAAAAAAAAAAAAAAAAAAAAAAAAGGAAGGAAAATCTCTTCTCTTGTCTTCAACAGGGAGAATTAAGCCTCTTATTTTTCATTAGTATTTGCCCTTACAGCATCCACTTGGAGTTGGATCATTTGGATTATCCCTCTCAGAAATAAAAGAAGAAACTCAGAAGTAGACACAGGAGATGGATGCAGCTAAGTTGGCTTTGGAGAAGAAATAGAAGTGAGTCAGAGCCGAATTATTTAGATGTTTAAGTTATAATGATATGGCTACTGTAAAAATAGATTGAAAACGAAAATAATTACCTCTCTTAAGTACCATGTTCTTGTCATTGTTATGGCAATAATAATTGCCCTAGGGTTCTAATTACGAGCAAATGAGGTAAGCGTGATTTTGATACAGAAGTCCTTCACAGAAAAGTTCCACTCCTGATACTTTTTTATAAACTTATTTCAAAGTATAAAGCATCTACAGGACACTGTCCACTTTGCACATTATTTTTCGGTTAATATGCTTATGTAACCAGGTTAAAATAAAGAACACTTATCATCTTATTTCAAAAACTTAACTCATCCTAAATTCATGATATTCCCCTTTAAACTCCTTGCTAAATGAACTCTCAGATCTTTTGCCATGGATATTTTTATTTTTTGTCATCCTCAGGTAGTTTTTGTTTTACTCTGATTCTTCCATGAATCTATTTCCAATCAGCTACAAACCAAAATGGTTCATCTTCAACAAAAAAGTGACAGTCTCAGGAACCCATGGAAAAACGAAAAACAACAAACTGACAGGTATTCTGGAGAACAGGTTTCTGACAGCATTGTTTAAATAACTTTAACCACTGGACTAAGTAAGGATTTCCAGATCTCCAGTGCAGAAGCTGATGGATTCATAAAACTGCTAACCCAAGATCAAGCAGAACAAGAAAACATTACATGGGACTGAATGGACTGATAAGATGATTACACTTTTTGTTTGGGACATTGCTTGTTCTTTAATGTTCTCATATATAACTTTTTTCTCTTTTCTCTTAAGCTATCTACCACTCATAACAACTTAGTGAATCATACTTTTGTAAATGCAAATGAAATATTTATCTTTCTCCCGAACTGGTCCCTCCAGAATTCAGAAACTATTGTGGAGTAGTGTTAGTTTCATTGAAATATAATTATTTGTGGAAGTTCAATAAGACTCTGTCCTCTTTGTAATAGGACATAATTGAAATAATCAGATATATTACCAAGGTTTGCCTGGAATGCCATATTTGAGAATATTGCACAGAATCAGATATGACCAAATATCTTTAATCAACTAAGGTTGACTTTATGAAACCAATGTTTACAAAGACCTCTTGGAAAAACTGAACTGGCACCTGGCTTAGAGGATTCCTAACCTTAGAGGATTCCTAGACTAAGGAAGGTCACTTCTGGCAGGCCCAAGAAGGGTAGGACATCCCTGGGACCTTGAGAAAAAAGTTATTCACCCAAATCTGTAAACAATACAGAAGTCTGATGGTGAGTTCTTGGGGTGGTGTCCTAAACCCAAGGGGCTTTTAAAAGTTTAATCTGAGACTCTGTATGAAAAGTTCTAGCAAAGCAAATTTAAAAAGGTATATGTCATAAATTACATTCTTGCTATACTTATGTAGATAACCAGACTAAATCTAATGAGACCACACTTATTTTGTAAACAAGAATCTGTAAAAAGACAGGGATAACTATAGAGAAAAATTTTACGATTCAGTGGGAAACTACAGCACATCCCTTTGGATTATATTATAATCTTGTTTACTGCCTTGAGGTACATTTAACCTCTAGGTAAACTCTATTTTACTTTCTACTTTTTTTAATCTACCTGTGAACTGGCCAGGGCCCTGCTTCTTATGCATTGTTAGTAATCACCCTTCCCAATTTTTCTCCCACCCTCCTGACATGATATCTCTGAGAACTAAAACTGCCCCATTCCTGAAGCCCTGCAAGTCGAAGCTGGATGACTTGAATAACTTCAAAAAGTAACCACAACAGACTCTATGGGAAACTTTTATGCCTGCTGCTGTGTGGAACACTCAGAAACTTCACTGAAACACCCAGAGCCATCATCAAGTACATTCAAACTGCAAACTAGGAAACCCACCAGATTGCTACTGCTGTCTTTATCCCAACATCCAAAGATACTTCCAGCCCAACATCTAGAGAGGAGATCCTACATGGTGGAGTAGATAAACACTGTGCCTGCTTCCTTCCATGCACACATTAAAATCACAATTAAACTATAGTACAATCAACCTAGAGAATCACCTGAAGTCTAGCTGAGCAGGAGTTTTATAACTAAGGATATAAAGAAGAAGCCACGTCAAGACTGGTAGAAGGGGCAGAGGTGTAAAACAGGCTGGCCCCAAATCTCCATGTGGTGGTTGAGAACTGGGAGAAATATCTCAGCCATGGTGGTTCCCCCTGAAGGAGAGAGGGACCCCAGCCACAAACCAGTCTCCCTAGCCTGGAGTATTGGTGCTGGGAAAAGAGCCCCCAGAACATCTAGCTGTGAAAAACAGTGGGGATTCTGACATCTGGTTAGGATGGAAGGCTGTGGGAAATCCAGATGTCCTCTTAAAGGGTCCATGAACAGATTCACCCACATGCACTCACCTTAGGCTCCAGTGGAGTGATGGTGGCTCAGGGGGTGTCAAGGACATGTAGGAAGTGGACTGGGGTGTGTGGCTTCGAGGGTTGGAGGACAGTGGCCATTTTCCCTGTGTGGGGTACATCACCCATGCAGCCAGCAGGTGGGCACCATATTTTCTGTGTTAAGCACCACCCCCCAGGCCAAAAAAATTGAATCTGATTGGCCTGGTGAGCTCCTGCTGACTCATTGTGTCCCTGCCCCACCCAACTTGCCCAACACCAGAGGCACTTTCTCTGTGAGCAGCCAGCCCAGCCTGCATTGCACTTTTTCTTGGGAAACTGAGTCCATGGGCCCCATGCAAACAGCCACTGGCCTGGGTGTGCTCTGAAACTTTTGCAGTGTAGCTCCAGGCTCAGCACTAGCACCAAACCAGTGTCTACATTAATCTGTTGACCACGACTCTTCCCACTCTAGTGATTCCCTGAGATAACCACCTCACCCAACTTGCATACTGCTGGAGGCTTTATCAACGGCTAAACCTGAAGGGAGCCAGCAGGTGGCAGCAGGCTTCAGGGTGTCCTGGCATTTTGCAGAGATACCCCAGGCCCGGTACTGGTGGTAGATGTCCTCGATTCTCAGTGTGACCTCTCCCACATGCCTCCAGGTTTAGCACAGGCAGCAAACAACTGCAGATCACTTTGAAGCCACTACCAGGTAGTCCCCAGCTGATCACAGGCAGTGGGCGACCTGAGCCTGCACTGGAGGCCCTTGCAAGAGACCCCAGAATAAACATACTTGGAGGTTGACTCAGTCCACAGCATAGCACGACCCAGTTAGCCCTACAAGTGGCATATACACAGGACCATCTCAGTAGGCTCCAGAGCCCACTGGGGTGAATCCTACTCAGTGGGATAAGCTCCCTGTACAGCAGCATGTATGTTGTAGACATGGCCAAACCTCCTGAGCCAATTAGCCTGAAGGTCAATGCCACCTACTGATGTGTCACTAGCAATCAAGGCTTAACTATAACAGGAGGGCACACAAAACCCACACAAGGGACACTCCTGAAGCACTTGGAATGGGTGACGAAGGGAGAATGTGCTACAGGGCAGCTACTATATGAGGCCACCTGCCCAATACTGGAAGACATAGCAGATTACTATATAAGTCCCACAGGGCACCTACTATATAAGGCCACCGCCCAATGCTGGAAGACATAGCAGATTTACCTAGTACATAGAAACAAATGGAGAGGTAGGCAAAATGAGGAAACAAGGAAATACATCCCAAATGAAAAATAGGAGAAAACTCCAGAAAAAGAACTAAAGAAAATGGAAGCAAGCAATCTACCAGAAACAGAGTTCAAAACAATGGTTATAAGGATGCTGAAGAAACTTAATGAGAACCTCAGCAAGCATAAAAAAGGACATAGAAACCATTAAAAAAAAAACAAAAAAACAAACAAACAAACAAAAAACACACAGTCAGATATAAAGAATATAGTAACTGAAATGAAGAATGAACTAGAAGGAATCAGCAGACTAGATGAGGTAGAGAATTTAATCAGCGATTTAGAATACAAGATAGCAGTAAACACCCAATCAGAAGAGCAAAAAGAAAAAGGAATTCAAAAAAAATAAGGGGATTTTAAGAGACCTGTGGGACAACATGAAGCATAACAATATTCACATCAAAAGGGTGCCAGAAGGAGAAGTGCAAAAGCAAGGGATTGAGAACTTATTTGAGGAAATAATGACTGAAAACTTCCCTAACCTGGTGAAGGAAATAGACATACAAGCCCAGGAAGTGCAGACTCCCAAACAAGATGAACCCAAACAGGCCCACACCAAGATACATTATAATTAGAATGGCAAAGGTTAAAGACAGAGAGAGAATCCTAAAAGCAGCAAGAGAAAAGCAACCTTTAACTTATAAAGGAGTTTACATAAGATTGTCTGCTGATTTCTCAACAAAAATTTGCAGGTTCGAAGGCAGGACTGGCACAAAATATTCAACATGATGAAAAGCAAGTACCTACAACCAAGATTATTCTACCCAGCAAAGCTATCATTTAGAATCAAAGGACAAATAAAGAGCTTATGAGACAAGAAAAAGATAAAGAAGTTCGTCACCACCGCACGAGTATTACAAGGAATGTTAGAGGGACTTTAAGACGGAAAAAAAAAAAAAATCAAAATTATCAACAATAAAATGGTGATAGCTACATATTTATCAACACTTACTTTCAATGTAAGTGGATTAAATGTTCCAATCAAAAAAACATAGGAGGGCTAAATGGATAAGAAAACAAGACCCTTACATACACTGCCTGGAAGAGACTCACTTCAGATTGAAAGACACACACAGACTGAAAGTAAATGGATGGAGAAAGGTATTTCATGAAAATGAAAGCAAAACAAAAACAAAAAAACACACACACAAACCTGGGGTATCAATACGTACACCAGACAACATAGACTTTAAAATGTAGCCTATAACAAGAGACGAAGAAGGACCCAGTAATCCCACTGCAGGGTATTTATCTGAAGAAACCCAAATGCTACTTCAAGGGAACAGATACATCCGTATGCTCATTGCAGCATTGTCTATATTGGCCAAGATGTGGAGACAACCTGGTGTCTTTCAATGGAAGAATAGATAAAGAGGAGGTGGTACATATATACAATGGAATATTGGTTAGCCATGGAAGTGAATGGGTTCTGGCAATCTGCAGAGGTAATGGGCTGAGTGGAGTATGTCAGACAAAGACAGATGCGATGCGATTTTGCTTATTTGTGGAATCTAAAGAACAAAATAAACAAGACAGAAACAAAATCATAGATACAGAGAACATATTGATTGTTGCCAGATGGGAGAGGGCTGGGGGGCAGGGTGAAAAACGTGAAGGGATTAAGAAGTGCAAACTGGTAGTTACAAAATAGTCATAGGAATGTAAAGTACAGCACAGGGACTACAGTCAATAATGTGGCAATAACTATTATAGTGCCAGGTGGGTACTAGACTAGTTAGGGGATCATTTCTTACATTATACAAATGTCTAACCACTATGCTGTACACCAGAAATTAATATAAAATGTTGAATGTCAACTGTAATTGAAAAATTTAAAAAGAGAGGGAAAGGTAAGGGGAATAAGAGGTCCAAATTCCCAGGTATAAAACAAATAATCATGGGGATGCAATGTACAGCATAGGGAATAATACTGTGATAGAGTGGTACAGTGTCAGACGGTTACTGGACATACAATGGTGATCACTTCTTTAGGTCTATAAATGTTGAATAACTATGGTATACACCTGAAACTAACATAATATTGTATGTTAGCTATATTTTAATAAAAATCTTTTGAAAAGTAAGTATAATATAAAGAAAAAATAATGGAAAAATAATGGGGGAATTTGTATCACAAACCTTCTAACTGTACATTAAAATTTTATATAAAAATAAAATAATATAAAGATGCTTCCAGCCCAACATCTAGAAATCTTCACAACTGACTACCTTCTGGACTCAGAAACTGGATGTCCAACTATTAACCTTTGTTTTTCTTTTATTTTCACAGAAACTCACTTCATGACATGACTGACTCATTGCACTATTCAGCAAAAAACCTCTAGTACCCAGTTCCTATAGATAGTTCAGTTGATCCTTACTCAATAAAAGAGGCCTGAATGAGAAAGGGACTGATATCATTCAAAGGAAGGAACAATGGCTCTCCTTCATGTGACCAAGAGGCAGGACTGAGACACCCTCCTTGTCCTAACTTTAGTCAGCTTCTCGAAGCCCCTTAAATCTCTACCTTGACATCTGTCTTTGTGGGGCCTGCACGGCCCAAATTTAGCAAGAAATTCTGCCTTCAGCAAGAATCTTGTCAGGTCTTAATCCCCCCTCTCATTTTGATATTTCCTCTTATTTTCCATCTTCACCCTGCTTTGCTATATCCCCCCTTGTCCATGCTATATATGGAATTCCATACTGACATCTCTTTTTTTTAGTGTAATAGTTTCTGAATAAAATCTGCTCTTACTGCTTTAACTACGGTTGAGCTCTGGTTTTATTTTCACAGTTATCAGCTATATATACGTAAATCACGTCAGCAATAAAAAAGATAATTAAAATGCCAAATGAGTAATATAAAAATAAGTGCTAATTAGTTGAATTCAAGCTAATTTATATAGATCTAGAAAGCTAAATATGATTTTATTTAAGACATAGATTGCAATGTAAATTAAATGTGAAAATAAAAGTGAAATGAAGTATTCACATGAAAGATAAAGGACTGATCTTGCTGATACTGCTGCTTTTGTAATAGTCATAATCCGATTAGTGCTAATAAGAGTTAAGATTTATTGAGTGTACTGTTCTAAGTGCTTTGCAGGTATTATGTTTTTTAATCCTTACAAGCATCTTATGCAGCAGGGACTATTATTATCCCTATTTTAGATATGATTTAGATATAGGTTTAAAAATAAAACTCAAGACAAATTGGACAATAAAACATTAAAGTTCATAAACCAAGTATCTTGTGTAGAATGGAATGAAAGATAAACCATGGTTTAGGAAGGCAAGTCCTGAATGCAGAGGTGATATATGTTAACATAATTATAATTTCCACAATCAAATAATTAATTTCAAAATATCTCATTATTAGCTTGTCTAGCTTGCTTGTAAGCCAGCTCACTTAACAAAGTATCACCATTTGGTGTTTTCGTCGCATTATTTAATTCTTGTTTCATATAAACACATTTCCCTAGCTCCTTTGTTACCACTGATAGGATACAGCAGTATTCCCCTTAGTTTTCCTCCACCCTAAAATCACTTTTGTAAATAGCCCTTTCACTAGCTGGGAGCAGGCAGGATAATAGTGAGCAGGTGGCAGAGTCCATTTCCTAAACTTTAGGACTCTCTTCTACCATGTGCCCTGAAAGTTCCAAATTTTTACTTCATTAACTATAGGTCATACTGAGTCCAGTGCTTAATTAACTAACATAGGAGACAAATTACTCGTGTCCCAGGTGTTCAAAGCCAACCCATTAAATCAAAAGTCCTGGATAAGGTATATCTGTGTCAAGGAATTGGCCAACTAAGCCTTATATTCTGTCCAACTTGCTCTATCACCTTCATTAGACTGTCCACGTATGTGCCCCAGATGCCTGCCAAAATAGATTTGTGAGACACACAAGCCATCTCCACATATAGGCCTGTACCTCTCATGCTAGGCTGTGCTGGGATAAATGTCACTAAAGGCTTGAGGACAATAAAAATGGTGATGGTAGATTCTGAAGAAAATAAGCTTCAACTTTTGGGGGAATTTCTCCAGATGAAGTTCCAGAAAGACATTTATGCAGAAGAGGAACTAGTGCCTTCAAAAAGGGGAAGGATGTCTGCCTCCAAGGACAAGGGAAGTTTAGGGGAATTTGTGTAAGTTTGATATTCTTGGCCTTACCTATGTCTTTCGAAATTTCCTCATCCCATGTTTTAGGGTCCTATTCCTTCTTCTCAGTGTCCTTATTTTAACATAGGAGATCGGGATGGGTAGTGGAGGGCATTAAATTGGCAATATGACTCTATCTCTTATTCTCAGGTTCAGTCTGACAGTCCTGGCTATTACAGGAGATGAAGAACTCCTTTAAAATTTATTTGGAGGTTAATTGTTTATCCATGACTTTTAATTCCCCTATGTACTGTGTTTCCCCCCAAATAAGACCTAACTGGAAAATAAGCCCCAGCATGATTTTTCAGGATGACATCCCTTGAACATAAGTCTTAATGTGTCTTTTTGAGCAAAAATTAATATAAGACCTGGTCTTATTTTGGGGGAAATGTGGTACATACTTTATCAAGTTCCTAAGAAGCCAGGTGACTATAAATTTATCAACAATAATTTTAACATAACAACTAAGTACCATAGTCACTTGCTTTCACAATACATTGACCTCAACTTGTATATATTCCGTGATACTAGTATATGATTACATATAATTATATATACATAAAGTACATGTATAATTTTAAATAACAAAATCCATAGTTATTTAGATAGTATGATGTGGCCAAGTGATCTGAACAGTGGTTCTCAAACTTTTATTAAGAATTAAGTTAGAAAGGATAGTTTTATTAGGTTGGTGCAAAAGTAATTGCAGTTTAAAAGGTTAAAAACAATTCCAAAATCTCAATTACTTTTGCACCAATCTATATAAAAATATTCTCATTAAACATATAAATATAAAGCACCTTTTTCTCTTACAGAAATTTTAAAATAATAGAAGTGAAGGGGGCCTATAGACTGTATATTGACACTTTGGAAAGAATTTGATAAATATATTTTAGTTATATTCTAATTACTTTTCCTCTAATAACTCATTCTTATTTTTTAATTGAATCCTCAGACATTTTTGGTTTTTTGAAGCACTAGCTACAATTTCAGTAGCTAAAATTTACATTGAAACCGAGGCGAAGGTAGAACTCCATTTGGCATTAAATTATGTTCATTTTTTTCTTTGGCTAATGTTTTACATAACTTCTTTTTTTAATTTTTCTTTCTTCAATTATAGTTGATGTTCAATACTAGTTTATATTAGTTTCAGTTGTATAGCATAGTGGTTAGACATTTATGTAATTTACAAAGTGACCTCCCCGGTTGGTCTAGTGTCCACTTGGCCTATATATAGTTATTACAACATTGTTAGGCTATTACAAAGACAACCTCCCTTTATTCACTCAACTTTCCTATTCTAGAGTTTGTAGTTTATTTGTTTTGACTCTCCATGTGTCAGAAAACAAAGGAAAGGACATATACAGGGCACTGCACAACAATAATTATGTATAACTTGGTTAAGAAAACTAAATATTTTTATACTTCATTTTCTCAACTTTTCTTAAGTATACTCTCAATTATTATGAACTCTGATTCTGTATATAAGTTCTATCACAAAACTTAAGAAATGAAAACTTTTGGAAACTCTTCTATAAAGGCTCATATTCCCTTAAAAAAGTGGGAGAGGGATAGAAAATCATATTCAGTCAATATTTTTTTAGAACAAACTTAAATTGATTTCATCATAGTTGCAAACATTTCTCTTTTGTAGTAACTATCAGGGACGGTAACGGCTTTTTTTCTCATAGGGTAAATTTATTTCCACATTTAGAAACTAGGTGGAATTATAATGATATTGCTGCCATTTAATGCTGCCATTTTACCTTTGAGGCAGCAACTGGAAACCAGCAGATTCAAACGGAAGCTCTGTGGTTCCACAAATATCCATGTCTTGTTTCTGTTGTCCTAATTATAGAACAGCAAATATCAAGTAAAACTGAGTCTTAGCCTGGACGGCAGTGGTGACTCAGCCTTGACTAGTTAACGTGAAGTAGGCATTCATCTCAGATACTTTTTTCATTACATTGTGGACTATCCAGTGCTCTGACGCATGACTTCTTTTTGCAAGAGTAAAATAAAAGCAGTTGTACTCACAGTTCCCATCATCAGTAATTCCATCAGCATTCATAGTATTTGCTTGGTTCTTTATTAGTATGAAATCTCTGGCTTCCATACTATCTACAAAGAAAACAGTAGAAATGTAGACAGGTGTATTCAGAAAAAGGGTGATTTGGGGAAATTATCTAATGACACAGAATTAAATTAAAATAGAAAAAACGTTCTTATCCATGTTCTTTTAGTGATTTGCAAACAAAATTGTAGATTTGAAAGACCTAATAACTATTTAAAACTCAAATTTTTATATAAGCATTTTTATCTATTACCTCACTTCCTATTATTTTCTTTTGAAGATGAAACAGATAATATATAATATCTCTCAGAATAATATTTTTATACTTTTTTTCAGTCTGAAAGACTTAAAAGAAAACTTGTAAACTATAATTATGATGTTTAGAACATGTATACCAATATATGAATCTACTCTATGGCATAACATTCTCCAGATTTTAGATTTTTAACTTATTTAGTCATTGCTTTTCAAAAAATAGTTCTCCCAAAATATTAACAGATCATAATTTTGAGTCAATAATGTTAATAATTGAGTCACACATTTTGTTTACTGGTTGTCAAGAGAACAACATTATCCAATTTATTGATCCAGTGTTTTTAATATTACAATATAATAAAATTGTGCCTATTTAAACAGAAGACCACAGTCTGACAAAAATAAATAAATAAACAAACAGAAGACCATAGTTCCAACTAGTCTCCATAAAGTCCTTTATTTTAGCTTGCTCATTAGTTATTCATACTTAATAATTACGTATGCAATAGAATTAAATATTTAAATGATATTCTGGGGCATGAGTATATAACTCAGCAAGATTTTTGTATTTAAGTTAAAAGTAATCAAATCACATTATTTATTCTAAAAATGTCTTCTCTCACTAGGAAATATTAATCTCTGCCTTGTTCCATCTTTAGTGGTTTCGCAAAAATTAATGCCTGACATTATGTAGATTTTTGTAGGCCAGTGTATATATATTGTGTAAATCATATGTCTTCTATAGCTGTTGTCGTCTGTATTATTTTAGGATGTACCAAGCTTTTATATAAATAAGTATCTAAAATATATAAAATTCTTCTCTGAATGTGTGATTAGTTCCTTTCTAGCCAAAAGAGATTTCTCCCATGATCAAATTCAATCATTTTTCTATGTTTTTGGAATTCTGCCTGAAATATGCTTATTTTTATTTATCAAAAATGTGCCAGAAGATCTGCAATTGCAATTTCATAACACTTATGTATTTTTTTCAATTTAAAATCGAGCTTACAGCTAGAAATAGCAAAACAAATGTAAAAAATATCATTATGAATTTGTAAGTGCTGTAAATTCAACAGCATGGCTAAGAAAATGAATGACAATACTTTGGCAATATTTTATTTTAATATCATACTAAGTAAGTGGACAGGATGTGATTATTAAATGAAACTGATTATATCTGGAACTTTTCATTCTAAAAGTTTTTCAATGAGCACACAAGAATTTACACTGGAAAATATTGGAAACTGAAGTTGATAAACTGCATATATTGAGATATTCTATAGTTTTTTATTTCTTATTTTTAATATGGTGTGACAGATATTGATTTATTGTCTCTCAGCTATAAATTCACCCCTTTTGCCTACTCTGTAAAATGAATCTGACCCCCCTAAATTTTTCCATTAACACCTGACACTGAAGCTTTGTCAGTAGAGGGAAGTGGAGAGACGCTGCAGAATAGAGTTTTGTTTTGTGTTACTGCTGTGCTCATTTGGCATGCTCCTGGATGTGCGCTGCGCTTTCTCCAGCACCAGGCTGCTCACAGCCTCTCCTGTGCCTGGCTCCTCTATTCATGGAGGCCAGCAGCATCTAGCTTTCTCCCAATACCCTTTATGAATATTTTGTAGCAAAGTGCCCATAGTAGCTTTCACCAGCACTCTTGAGAGCAGATTTCTAGAAAGTTCACCAGTGATTTCTCTGCCCTTCTGTAACCCACAACTCTGCCCTTTCCATAAGATCTTGATCTATGTTCCATGTGTATGTTTTGGGAGAAGGGTGCTATTTCTTGGGTGCGCTCAGCCCTGTTCTTTTATCTGTTATTGTCATGCGGGAGACCCTGCTCGCTGCGCCATATTTTAGACGGGGTGGCCTGCGGGGTCTCTGCTCCCGCTCCCCACACAAGAATGCAGGATATGGTGAGGCCAAAAAGGAACACCCATGGACCCATAGGTAGGGGGTCATACCACTATGGTTTCACTGGAGGCTGGGACCACCACGCGCGACCTGCCGTCCGCCTTTCCGCCAACGGACCGACTCTCCTCCACTCTCCTCGACTCTGTTCCTCTCTCCTCTTCCGCTCGCCTCGGCTCCTCGGCAATCCTCGGCAATCCTCGGCTCTCCTCCGTAGCTGCAGCAGTTATACCAGCGGCCAATCGGCTAACCAGCCACAGCCGAGCCAATCAGCCACAGCCAACGGCCATCCACCACCCGAGCCGGCACCCTTCCACGTGAGGCCGAGAGCCTGTAAACTACTTTCTGGGGCTCTGTCCCCACACTTATTCTTGTAGTCAGTAAAGTTACTAGAGATTTTGGAGTAAATAGGTTTGCTTGTACAGCTGGATGTGACTCTATCTGCTAACTTGGTTGGTTGACCAAAACTTGGACTCAGAAGTAGACTACAGTAAATGAGACTGAATTGCCAGAGCAGCTGTGTCATAATATGGGGAAAAAAATGCAAAGGGTTAGAGAGGTAGGACAGTTGAATTGAATTTACCACTTAATACTCAATTGTGAATGTGCTATCTTTATTGGAACAAATCAGCACAATCATTGTATTAGTTTCCTTGTTCTGCTTTAACAAATTACCAAAAACTTAGTGACTAAAAACAACATAATGTATCATCTTATAGTACTTGGGATCAGACATACAAAATCAGACTTAGTGGGTAAATCAGGGAATCTACAGGGCTACACCACGTATCATTTTCTTAAATTTACTGGAGTATGTGTAAATTTGTTATTAGTTATTCTTTAAATGTTTGACAAAATTCACCAGTGAAACCATTTTGGTTTGGGGTTTTCTGTGTCATATAATTTTTAACTATAAATTCAATGTCTTTCATAGATATAGGATCAATCAGATTATCCATTCCTTTTTGAATGAGCTTTGGTAGTTTGCATTTTTCATGGATTTTGTTTTTTCCTTTTCATCTAAATTGTCACATGTTGATAAAAAATTTTCAGTATTTCCTTATTATTGTTTTGTATATGTAAAAACTGTAGTAATGTCACCTATCTTATTCCTGAAGTCCGTACAGGACATTTGATTCTGTCCAAAATGTCCATTGAGACACGTAGTACACAGTAAAAGGTTCTTGAAATGTGGTCCTATCCAAAACATCCATGAGCATATTTGAGCCATACCAAATGGTGCTTCATATATGCTCCTATCCAAAACATCCACATGTAAGAAAACATGTCTGGGTTCCAAGAGCCCATAATGGTTGTTTATACTTTGTTTATAGGATTAATTAAAAATGCTATCATGTTTTATTGGCCCAATAATTGTGTTGTATCCATATTGCTAACAATAATCCTTCTCACCTTGGTAGCTTAGCTGGTAATGGCACATGGGGATCAATATAGATGGGTTGGTGTGGGCCAAATTTCCTCTCATCCCTGATATTGTTAAATTGTGTTTTCTCACTTTATTCTCCTTATTTATCTAGTAGTATCAACTTTGAACTTTGTTGATTTTCACAAAGAACCAGCTTTATTTTCCACAAAGAACTATGAATTTTCTACCTTTTCCCCCCAATCTTACTGTAGCCTATGTTAATTTTTAGTAGTTATTTTCATACTTATTTTGGGTTTACTTTTCTTTTCTTTTTCTACTTTTGTTAGATGGAAGCTGAGATCACTGATTTAAAACAACTCTTCCTTTCTAAGATAGGGATTTAGTGCTATAATTTTGTCTCTAAACACTGTTTTATTGCCATTACGCAGAATTTGATGTGTATATTTATTTTCATTTAAGTATAAAAAAGCTTTCTAATTTTCTTTTACTTTCTTCTTTGATCCATGGGTTATTTATAGCTGTTTAATTTCCAAACACTTAGAGATTTTCCAGAGATCTTTTCGTTGTTGATTTCTAAATTAGCTCCAAGGTATTAATGGGTAATACTTTATATGATTTGAAACTTCTAAATTAACTGAAACTTGCTTATTGCGCCAAATATGGTTCATCTTCATAAATATTATGTATGAACTTAAAGAAAATGTATATTCTGTTTTGTTGGATTGTGTGTTCTATAAATATCATCCAAGTTAAGTGATTTTAAGACTATATCTTTGTGTCTGTATCATTAATTATTTTCTCTCTAGTTATTTAATCAATTAGTGAGAGAGACTACAATTGTAGATTTTCCAATTTTTGCCTTGCATTTTATCAAATACTGCTTCATGTATTTTGAAGCTCTGTTATATTATGTACACACACATTAAAGATGGCTAAGATTTCCTGATAATTCTATACCTCTATAATCATCTATGGTAAGATTCTTTACCTTGAAGAATACATTGTCTGATATTACCAAAGCTCCTTCAGCTTTCTTTTGATTTATTTTAAAATGGTATATCTGATCCATCCTTTTGCTTTTTAACCTATGTGTACCTTTATAATAAAAACAATTTTTTTCTAGGCAGCATATAGTTGAATCTTGCTGTTTTATCCACTATAAAATCTCTGCCTTTTAATCAGGTGTCTATACCATTTATTTTTTCAACTACAGTTGACCTTCAATATTATTTTATATTAGTTTCAGGTGTACAACATAGTGGTTAGACATTTATAAAATTTATGAAGTGATCCCCCCTGATTGCTCTAGTACCCACCTAACACTATACATGCTTATTATAATATTATTGACTATATTGCCTATGCTGTACTTTACATCCTCATGAGTATTTTGTAACTACCAATTTGTATTTCTTAATACCTTTACATTTTTCATCCATCCCCCCAACACCCCTCCCATCTCACAACCATCAGTTCGTTTTTGGTATCTATGAGTCTGTTTCTGTTTTGCTTGCTCATTTGTTTTGTTCTTTAGATTCCACATATAAGTGAGAACATATGGTATTTGTCTTTCTCAGTCTGAGTTATTTCACTTTGCATAATACCCTCCACATCCATCCATGTTGTCACAAATGGCAACTTGTTGTTCTTTCTGTTATGGCTGAGTAATATTCCATTGTATATATGTACTACGTCTTCTTCATCCAATTGTCTATTGATGGGCACTTAGGCTGCTTCCATATCTTGGCTATTGCAAATAACTGCAATGAACAGATGCATATATCTTTTCAAATTTGTGTTTTGGATTTCTTCAAATAAATACCAAGAAGTGGAATTATTGGGTCATAAGGTAGTTCTATTTTTCATTTTTTGAGGAACCTCTATACTGTTTTCCATAGTGGCTGTACCAGTTTGCAATCCCACCAACGGTGCACTAGCACTAGGGTTTCTTTTTTCCCACATCCTCGTCAAAACTTGTTTGTGGATTTACTGATGCTAGCCATTCCGACAGGTATGAGGTGATATCTCATTGTGGTTTTAATTTGCATTTCTCTGATGATTAGTGACATTGAACATCTTCTATATGTCTATTGGCCATCTGTATGTCCTCTTTGGAGAAATGTCTGTTCAGGTCTTCAGACAATTTTTTAATTGGATTTTTTTTCTTTTCTTTTCTTTTTGGTGTTAAGTTGTATGAGTTCCTTATAAGTTTTGGATATTAACCCCTTATTGGATGTATCATTATTGCATATCTTCACCTATTCAGTAGGTTGTCTTTTCATTTTGTTTGATGATTTCCTTTGCTGTGCAAAAGCTTTTTAGTTGATGTAGTCCCATTTGTTTAATTTTTCTTTTGCTTTCTTTGCCCAAGGAGATATAGCTATATCTATATATACATTCTGTATAATATATATTATATATTTATTATATATATAGTCACTAAGATCAATGTCAGAGAGTTTACTGCCTGTGTTTTCTTCTAGGTTTTAGGTTTTCCATTTAAGTCTTTATTTTGAGTTTATTCTTATATATGGTGCAAGAGAGTGGTCCAATTTCTTTTCTTCTTCTTCTTTTTTTTTTTTTTTTTTTGCATGCTATCTGTCCAGTTTTCCCAACTCCATTTATTGAATAGGCTGTATTTACTCCATTGCATATTCTTGCCTCCTTTGTCATAGACTAATTGACCATTAAGGTGTGGGTTTATTTCTGAGCTCTCTATCCTGTTCCATTAATCTAGGTGTCTGATTTTGTGCAAGTACTATACTGTTTTGATGGCTATAGCATTGTAGTATAGTTTGATATCAGGTAGCGTGATACATCTAAATTTGTTCTTCTTTCTCATGACTGTTGTTGCTGTTTGGGGTCTTTTGTGGCTCCATATAAACTTCAAGATTATTTGTTCTAGTTCTGTGAAAAACGCCATTGGTATTTTGATAGGTATCATGTTGAATTTATAGATTTCTTTGGGTAGTATGGACATTTTAGTGGATATTCCTATCCATGAGCATAGAATATCCTTCCATTTATTGGTATCTTCTTCAATTTCTTTTTTCAATGTCTTATAATTTTCTAAGTATGGGTCATTTACCTCCTTGGATAAATTTATTTCTAAGTTTTTTTTTGTTTGTTTTTGCTTTTGTTTTTGATGCAACTGTAAATGAGACTGTTTTCTTAATTTTTGTTTCTTATACTTTGTTACTGGTCTATAAAAATACAACTGAATTCTGAATATTAATTTTGTATCTTGCTACTTTGATGAATTCATCTATCAGTTTGAATAGGTTTTGTGGTGGAATCTGTAGGGTTCTCTCCATATAGTATCATATCACCTGCAAATAACGACAGTTTTACTTCTTCCTTTCCAATCTGTACACCTTTTATTTATTTTTCTTGACTGAATGCTGTGGCTAAGATTTCCAATACTATGTTGAATAAAAGTGTGAAAGTGAACATTCTTGTCTTGTTCTTGAACTTAAGGAAAACACTTTTAGCTTGATGTTGAGGGATGTTCCCTCTCTTCTCACTTTCCTGAGAGTTTTTATCATAAACAGATATGAGATTTTGTCAAAAGCTTTTTCTGCATGTATTGATATAATTATATGATTTATTTTTTCATTTTGTTTATATGGTGTTTCACGTTAATTGACTTGAGGATATTGAACCAATCTTTTATCGCAGGAATAAATTCCACTTGATTGTGATATACCGTACATCTTTAATGTATTGCTGAATTCAGTTTGCTAATATTTTGTTGAGGATTTTTGCATCTATGTTCATCAGCAAAATTGGCTTATAATTTTCTTTTTTTGTAATGTCTTTGTCTGGTTTTAGAATCAGTGTTTTTACTGGCCTCATAAAATGAACTTGGGGGCCTTCCCTTCTCTTGAGTTTTCTGGAATAGTTTGAGAAGAATAGGTGTTAATTCCTTGAATGTTTGGTAAAATTCACCTGTAAAGCCATCCCATCCAGGACTTTTGTTTGTTGGGAGTTTTTGATTACTGATTGGTTTTCATCAGTAGTAATCAGTCTGTTCAGATTTTCTGTTTCTTCTTAATTCAGTCTTATAAAATTGTATGTTTCTAGGAATTTATCCATTTCTTCCAGATTGTAAAATTTGTTGGCATATTATTGTTCATCGTATTTTCTTACAATCCCATGTATTTCTGTGATGTCTGTTGTCGCTTCTTCATTTTCATTTCTGATTTTATTATTTGGATCCTTTCTCTTTATTTATTGATGAGTCTGGCTAAAGTTTCATTAATTTTGTTTATCTTTGCAAAGAACCAACTCTTGGTTTCATTGACCTTTTGAATATATTTTTAGACTTTATTTTCTTTATTTCCATTCTGATCTTTATTATTTCTTTCCTTCCATTCACTGTGAACTTTGTTTGTTGTTCTTTTTCTAGTTCTTTTAGTGTAAGATTAGATTGTAAACTTTTATTGTTTCTTAATATAAAACTATATTGCTATGTATTTCCCGCTTAGGACTGGTTTTACTATGTCCGAAAGATACTGGGTCATTGCATTTTCATTTTCATTTGTCTCAGGTATCATTTCATTTCTTTCTTGATCTCATTGTTAACCCATTTATTGTTTTAGTAGCATGTTATTTAGCCTCCATGTGTTTGTTTTTCTTTTTCTTTTTTCTTTCTTGTAATTGATGTCTAGTTTCATACCACTGTGGTCAGAGAAGATGCTTAATATGATTTCAATCTTCTTACATTTATTGAGACTTGTTTGTCTCCCAGTGTGGTCTATCTTGGAAAATATTCCATGTGCATTCTGCTGCTTTCAGGTAAAAGTATCAATTAAATCCATTTGGCCTAATGTATAACTTAAGACTGCCATTTCCCTGTTGATTTTCTGTCTGGGAGATCTGTCCATTGGTGTCAATGGGGTGTTAAAGTCCCCTATTATAATAGTATGACTATCATTCTCTCCTTTCTGTTGGTCAACATTTGCTTTATATATTTATGTGCTTCTACACTGGTGCCAAAATGTTTACAAGGGCTGTATCACTTCTTGGATCGATCCCTTTTTCAGTATGAACTCTACTTATTTGTCTGTTATTGTAACTTTTGTTTTAAACTCTATTTCATCTGGTATGAGTATTGCTATCTTAGCTTTTTTTGGTTTCCATTTACATGAAATATCTTTTTCTATCCCTTTACTTTCATTCTGTGTGTGTCTTTTGATCTGAAGTGGGCCTCTTGTAGACAGCATATGTACGGATCTTTTTTCTTATCCAGTCACCTACCTTATGTTTTTTGATTGGGGCATTTAATCCATTTACATTTAAAGTGATTCTTGATTATTATAGGCACACAGCTAATGCCATTTTATTATACATATTTATGGGTTTTCCCCCCCCCTTCTTCTTAAAGAAGTCCTTTTAATATTTCTTGTAATATCGTTCTGGTGGTCATGAACTCCTTTAGCATTGTCTTATCTGGGAAGCTCTTTATCTCTCCTTTAATTTTAAATGATAACCTTTCTGGGTAGAATAGTCTTGGTTGTAGGTCACTGCTTTTCATCACTTTGAATATTTCATGCCAATAGCTTCTGGCTTGCAACATTTCTGTTGAGAAATGAGGTCAAAGTCTTTCGGGAGCTCCCTTGTAGGTAATTAATTGTCTTTCTCTTTCTGCTTTTAAGATTATCTCTTGTATTTAACCCTTGGCAATTTAATTATGATGTGTCTTGGTGTGGGTTTCTTTGGGTTCATCTTCTTTGGGACTCTCTGTCCTTACTGGACTTGTATGTCTATTTCTTTCTCCAGGTTAGGGAACATTTCAGTCATTATTTCTTCAAATAGGTTTTCAATTCCTTGCTCTCTCTCTTCTCCTTCTGGCACCCCTATAATGAAAATATTGTTATGGTTGCTGTTGTCCCAGAAGTCCCTTAAACTATCCTCATTTTCCTTGGCTTCTTTTTTCTTTTTGCTGTTCTGCTTTGGTGTTATCTGCTATCTTGTCTTTCAAATCACCGATTCGATCCTCTGCTTCACCTAGTCTGCTGGTGCTTCCTTCTAGTGCATTCTTTATTTCAGTTATTGAATTCTTTATTTCTGACTGGTTCTTTTTTACGGTTTCTACGTCCCTTTTTATGCTTACATTTTCTTTGTTAAAGTTCTCTCTGAGTTCCTTGAACATTCTTATAACCATTGTCTTGAACTCTGTGTCTGAAGATTGTTTGCCTCCATTTTATTTAGTTCTTTTCCTGGAGTTTTCTCCCGTTCTGTCTGTTGGGACATATTTCTTTGTTTCCTCATTTTGGCTGCCTCTCTGTTTTGTTGTTGTTGTTGTTTTGTTTGTTTTTTCACTTCTATATATTGGGTAGATCTGTTGTGTCTCTCAGTCTTGGCAGGGGGTCTTATGTATTAGATGTCCTGTGGGGCCCAGTGGCACAGTCTCCTTGATCACCTGAGCCTCGTGCTGCAGAACTGTCCTTTGTATGGCTTGTTTGTGTCCTCCTGCTACAGTTGAGCCTTGACTGCTGTTGACACATCAGTGGGTAGGATTGACCCTCAGGCTAACTGGCTGTGAGGATTAGCCACAACCACAGCATATGAGCTACTATGTGGGGGCTGACCTCATGGAGTGGGATTTGCCCCATTGGCTCTGGTGCCTACTGAGACCACCCTTTGGGTGTGCCGCTTGTGGGGCTAATTGGGTGGTGCTCTGCTGTGGTCTGAAGCCAATCACTGGATGTGTAGCTTCTGGGTCATCTCATGAGTAGCTTCCATGCAGGCCAAGGTCAGACAGTGACTGGCCGGGGGCTACCTGGTAGGTGCTACAAAACAATCTGTGATTAGCCACTTCCTGTGCTGGACCTGGAGTCATTTGGGAGAGGCCACGTTGCTAACTGAGGCTGGATGCCACCAGTATGGGGCAGCTCTGCAATAGGTGCAGGTCACTCCTGCTGTCTGCCCATAAATCTCAGCCAGGGAGCCTTGGGCAGTGCACGGGTTAGGTAGTCATTAAGATGGAGTAAGCAATTTTCACCAGGTTAATGCAGATTCAGATTTGGCCATGTGAGGGGAGGGCTCAATACAGGGAATATGGCATCCACCTGCCAGCTGCACAGGAGAAGGGCTCAACACAGGGGTAATGATGGCTGTCCCACCCTCATCTTGTAGCAGCACAACTCAGTCTCTCCATATATGTCTCTGGAGCTGCCAAGCTGTCATCTCTCCACCAGAGCCCAGGATGAGTGCCTGGGAGTTAAAGAGTCTGTGTGCATGCCTTTTAAGAGAGTGTCTGAATTTCCAGAAGCCCTCTGTCTCCCCTGGACAGACAGAATCCCCACTGTTTTTCACAGCCTGATGTTGTGAAGGCTCCTCTTCCTGGCATCAGTGCTCTGGGTTGGGGAGCCCAGTGTGGGGCTGGGACCCCCTTGCTTCTCAGGGGGTAACTCCAGGGCCAAGATATCGTCTTTATTCTCAATTGCCACATGTGAGTGTGGTGCCAGCTTGTTTTCCATCTCTGCCCTTTCTACCAGTCTTGAAATGGCTTCTTCATACATCCTTAGTTATGGGGCTTCTCTTCAGCTAGTCTTCAGATGGTTCTCCAGCTTGACTGTTCTATAATTTAGTTGTAATTTTAATGTGGTCATGGGAGGAGCCAAGCACAGCATTTGCCTACTCTGCCATCTTGCCCAGAAACTATACTATTTTAAATTTAATGTGATAATTAATGTGGTTAAGTTTAGATTGATTATGTTGCTATTTGTTTTCTAGTTGTCACATCTATTCTTTGTTCCCTGTGATGTTTAATTATCTGTTTCAATTTGGCTAAGGCTATGGTACCCATTTGTTTGGGAAAACACCAGTTTAGATGTTACTATGAAGGCATTTTTTTAGATGTGATTAACATTTGAACAAAAAAGATTATCCTTCATAATGTGGGTGGGCCTCATCCAATCAGGTAAAGTACTTAAGAGAAAACACTGCAGTCTCCAGAAGATAAAGGGATACTTTGTTCAGACTGTCTTCAGACTCAAGACTGCAACAGAAACTGCTGCCAGAATTTCCAGCCTTCTGCGGCCTGCTCCACAGACTTCAAATTGCCAGGGCCCCACAATCACATAAGCCAAATGCTTAACATAAATCTCATCTCTCCATAAGCTATAAGATATATAAGAGTACACAGAGATATAGATATATAGATATACATAGACATATAGCTGTAGATAGATATATGTCTCATACATACATATGTATATATCATATACACACATACATATCTTCTTAGCATGTATTCTACATATTAATCCCTTATCAGATATGTGATCTGCAAGTATTTTCTCCCATTTTGTAGGTTCCCTTTCTACCCTATTGAAAGTGTTCTTTGGTGAACAAGAACAAAAGTATTTTTAATTTTGATGGAGTCCTTTTTATCTATTTTTTCTTTTGTTGGCTGGGCTTTTCCTGTCATAGCAAAGAAACTATTAATAAATCTAAAATCATAAAAATTGTCTCCTATGTTTTCTTCTAAGAGTTTTATAGTTTCAGCTTTTACATTTTGGTCTTTATTCCACTTTGAGTTATTTTTTTAATGTTGTGTAAAGTAAGTTCTTTGCTTATTTTTAATTGGATTCTTTTTATAATAGAGTTATATTAATAAATTCATTTATTTTTATGCATTTACATATGTTGATCTCCACCTTTCATTTGTGACTTCCTTGGGGCAGAGATTGGCTTCCCAATTTTAGCATCTTCAAGGCCCAGTTTGGTGCTAGGAATAAAGTAGATGCTGAAAAATTATTTATCTATTTGCCTTTACACAGATTTCTGAACTGTGCTACTCACGTTGTTACCTAAGAAAGTTTATGACAGATTTTGCACTCGATCTAGTTTGTTTATTTAATAATATGGAGGACTTGAAATCACCACTGTGCCTTTTTTACTGCATTTCCTAGGTGATCTTCAGTCTAATTTGCTGGGTGAATTTCTCTGCTGGTCCAATCCAACCTAAAACATGCTAGTTCCTCGTTCTTTCCTTAGATTCTTTTAATAGTCAACTCCCATTCCTTTTCAATTATCCTAAACCATGATATGTGGATAAGGGAGTACCTAATTCAGTTGAGGTCAGCCGCACGTACAGGGGTGACAGGTACAATGACAACCTGGAGAACATCCTGTCTAACGGATAGTTACTCCTGTAACCTCACATAGCCAACATTGCCCAGGCTTTTAAATTTGGGCATTTATGAGAAATTGCCCAACTTTTAAGTGTTGATGATGAATTAGAAACAAAACATGATTTCTAAACAAAACACCTTAGGAGGACGCAATTTGCAAATTTAACCTTATATTTCTATACCATATACATGAGGTCTGACAATTAAGTTTGCGAACTCATCCTATTATAGAAAAAGTGCTACACACCTCATTGCTGAATATCACTATGGTCACCTTTGAAGGACTCCCCTTGGAAGCTATGCACTGACACCAGCACCTAGTCCACCCTTCAAAGCAATTTTGGAACTCTTTTTCTGGAATGGCCAGCAGAACTGCCATCGTATTACCCTTGATGTCCTGAATGTCATCCAAATGTCTTCCTTTCAATATTTCCTTTATCTTCAGGTAAAGAAAGAAGTCATTGGGGGCCAGATCAGGTGAGTGCGGAGGGTGTTCCAATACAGTTATTTGTTTACTGGCTAAAAACTCCCTCACAGACAGTGCCGTGTGAGCTGGTGCATTATCGTGATGCAAAAGCCATGAGATGGCGAAAAGTTCAGGTCGTTTTCGTCTAACTTTTACATACAGCCTTTTCAGCACTTCCAAATAGTAAACTTGATTAACTGTGTGTCCAGTTGGTACAATTTTATAATGAATAATCCCTCTGATATCAAAAAGGTTAGCAACATTGTTGCAACAAGTTCATGAACTTAATTGTCAGACTTTGTGTGTGTGTGTCATATATATGTTTATGTATATTTTAAAATAATCTTCCACACGCATTTCTAGAGATCTAAATTTGTAATTATATATATTATATATTTTGTATATATTACAAAACATGTATAAAATATGTATATGTAATTGCTATATTTTATATCTAGCATGCTTTAATATCTTTGATTCCTTTTAAAATATATATTCTGGGCACGACTTAATCATTTTTTTGAGTATGTTCATATATTATGTAAAATTGCCTAGAATCACCCAGTATAATTAAAAAAACAAAAACAAAAAAACAAAATACTTACTGAAGAGTTTGAATCAGGAAGGCATGTTTGAACGATGAAAACTCAATTATTCTGCATGAACAAATTTAGGAAAAGATGACCATTTTCATTAAAGGAACTATATACATGCTTGTTGGGGACTGATAATGAAAATTGTCTTGGGCCTATGTTTAAATGTGTCTTGCTATTTCACTTCATGTAAAATAACTAGATTCAATGAGAAATTAGAGGTTGGCTCTGGACTATGCAAAAACGATGTCAATACATTGAGTTGGGGGGGGGAATACCACCTAATTCAGGAAAAATACCATCACTCAAATTGGTCATTTTTCATTCTGCAGAAAATAATATTGAGATAATTAGCTGAAATTGCCAAGTAAACAAAACAGTTCATCATTGTGAAGGCATCACAAGTGTAAGTAAAATATCAACTGGACAAATTAGGCTCCCATATGAACACTGGACTTTCTAATTCTGGCACTTACACGATAAGTGACTTTTCTAAGTCTTTAAGTTCTCTGATACTCAGTTACCTCATTTTTAAAATGAAAAGTCTTTCATTACAAAGAGCGGTTGTAAGTTTAAAATGAAACAGAATGATTTCAAGTGGACATACCACATAGAAACGTCCTCTTCCTCCTCTGGCCCATGGCCTGTTAGCCAAATACCTGATTCGATTAAATCACATTCTTATGGGTTTTACAGTTTACTATCTTTGCCAATGGAGAGCATCACAATGTTTAAGGAATCTTGAAAAGCATCACAGAATAGACATAAGTTGATGTTGGGATTTACAGTGAATTAAATATTCTTTAAATAGTCTTGATTTGATGCATGCAAAGTGCATCAAATATCATAACATAAAAAAAGTCCTAAAGTCTATAAGCACACACACATATTTTTTAAGATCTATATTGAAAACTATATAAATTAATTTTACCACATGGAACATTCATTCATTTAATAACAGTCCAAAGAGAATCAGGAAATATATAAAATGTATTAAGGATAATAGTAAGATGTAGGAAAGATAATAACCTACCATTATGCTTATGCTATTACATGGCAAGGAATAATGTCCCCATTTTACAGGGAGTTACACTATTATGAGTAAAATGCCAGGAGAGCAGTAAATGCATGTTATAGGGGCTGTGGAGGCTTATTGCAAGCCCATGGGGTACCCTTGTGTAAGTGAGAAAAGGGTCCCCGTTCCTCCATCCAGACACATTCCTGAGCAAGGGAATAAGGCTTGGTGAATTGAGTGCCAGCTGAATTTCACCTCCTATTTGTCTCCTTAGTCAGTGTCTACGTACAATATATAAAGTACAACAGAGCTTTGTGGCCCTAGGTCAGGACTGTAACCCATCCTTGTTCTGGTGCCAGCATTAGAGACTGCTGACATTGTGCTAACTAGCAAATTAGCAGATGTTCAAATTATGGATCCGGGTAGTGAAGAAAGTGCTGCAAAGAGGAGTGTAAGCATTGATGGCAGAACCCTCACTTGGCCCTCTTAGTTTTGGTAAACCTCTTTACTGTATTTAATTCCCTCCTCTGAAGAGGATAACAGTTTTTCCATCAGCCTGGGCAGAAAAAAAAAAAAAAAAATTGATGCAAGCCAGCTATTCCCCTCCCCTCGTGGTTTCTGCCTAAGTCCACTAATTGCTTGACGATTCACATCCTATCCACATCTCATTCCCTAAATTTATGGTTTTCAAATTATTTTTGCCTAATTAAATCTTCCCTCAAAATACTTAGTAAGAATTCCCAATAAATGGGGAACAACTAGCCCATAGTCTCCCACTTGTTTATCTGCTCCCCTGCTCCCAGGTACCTCACCAGGGAATCACAAACTGGGCTCCAGAACTGTCAAGAGGCTCTTTATTTGTTGCACAGTAAGTCCATCTATTTCCTATTTTTCTCAGACTCTGATTTTCAATTGGGTGAAATTAAAAAAAAACTACATGTTCATACATATATACTCAAGGGTTAATGGTTTCTCCTTACCTATACATTATTTTGAAAAGTTTCTAATGCCTTAACCTAAAAGAGTAAATCAAGTGCCACAGTGGTGGGGGAGGAGGGGTGGATCATAATATATCCTTTTATCCACCTTAAGGAGTTGATTCTCATCCTATTTGGAAATGCTCTTTCTTGATTCCATCCTAAGCACCTTATGGACTGTGATTGACCAAGATAGTTAATGTCTTCGGGTCTCAATTTCCTTATCTACAAGTGGATTTAATGATATTTACCCAGCAGGGATGTTCTAAGACCTGCACACAGTACAGGTAAGCAACCTAGTGCACGTCTCTCCAGGAAGAGTATTAATATTTATTGTGGGAAAGTAACAAGGATGGGTCCATTAAATACCCTTTCCACTGGAGTTCAAAATTTTCCTTGTGAACTGAAAGCATATGCATTAGATAGGGAACTCATGGACAGAAATCAGGACACTCATTGACTTCAAGACCGCCACTTACCCAAGAATCATGAAGCTTTCTATCTAGGAAGACATTTTGTTTCTCTCTTAAGATGGCTCTGTTCAGAGGAGACTTCAGGAAGCAGTGGCATGAGAAATGTTTTTACAAATATTTAGGCAGGTGTGACATTAAAAAATATATAAGCTAAGGAACTACATGTATTAGAAGCTGACTTCTAAAATTCATGGCCCTTTCAGAAAACTGCTTTTTGTAAGGCAGCGCTCTCTTATGGAAAATAAAACTACCTTCATAAACACAAGAATAAGCAATACTTTGGAAATAAGAAAAAACATTAATCACTACTATCCCTTTTCTCTCACCTCATAATATATTTCTCTAACATATGTTTCCCAAAGTTCAGGTAAAATATTTTTCAAATAACTCATTCATTTCAAAGCCAAAAGTGGTATGAATATTTTACTGCCCTTCTGGATACAATAAGAACCAGCAGCTATTCTATAACTTAAATTTGGCAAGTTTTGTTTTATTTTCACTGCCATTATAAAGTTGACAATCAAAATTCACACCTGGGAATGACTGAACTACTTTGCAGTAGTGCAAATATTGCTTTCCAGGGAGAATAAGTAACAGACATTTTATTTTAAAATCTCTACTAACAGGAAATGAGCCGCTATTTTAATTTTCAGTGAATGTTAGCAAAGAAATCCTCAGTATGTTAAGCAAAAACTTCTGTTTTATTCTTTTAATTGCCTTCTCTTTCTGTGCAACTAAGAGAGCATACATATTGATTTCTACTTTCATGTTCAGAAAATAAATAAAATTTATTTCCGTGTGTTTGTTAACCTCTTAACTGTCTTTTAATATAGTTATTTGGTACCCTGATATTTTATCAATGTGATGTTTTTATGGTTGCAGACATGTGTATACTAGTAAATTGAAGGCATTTTCAAGGAGACCATCCAAGAGGCTTCATGAGCAGCCAGCAATTTGAGGCAGTTAGGCACTTGGAAAGCAGGCCTATGTGTTACAGGAGCATGGGGTAGAAATGAAAAAAACAGAAATGGAATTAAGAGGCCTAAATTCTAATCCTGGTTTTTACTAGTGTCTGGGTATTTCCACTAGCTGATGTGCAGATGTGACACCTTTTGCAGTTTTCCCACAGTTCTCAGATATTCTACTCTGTGTTTTCAGTCTTTCTTTCTGATTCCTTTCAGTTTTAGAGGTTTCTACTGAGATAGTCTCAAGCTCAGAAATTCTTTCCTCAGCGGTGAAGAGTCTATTAATAAGCCCATCAAAGACATACACATTGTTTATGACCTCCTCTGGCATTTCTTTTTTTTTTTTTTTCCTTAAAATCTCTCTCTCTGCTTACATTGCTCATCTGGTCTTGTAGGCAGTCTGCTTTCTCCACTAGAGCCCTTTACATATTAATCATGGTTTCCAATCCCTGGTCTCACAATTCCAACATCCCTGTCATGTCTGAGTCTGGTTCTGATGCTTGCTCTATCTCTTCCAACTGTCATTTTTGCCTTTCAGTATGTCTTGTATTTTTTTCTTTATAGCCAGACATGAAGTGCCGGTAAAAGGAACTGCTGTAACTAGAACTTCAGTAAAGTGGTGGGAAGGTGTGGGGAAGGGGGAGCATTCTGTAGTCCTATAAAGAGGTGCCAGTCTTTTAGTGAACCTGTGCCTCTGGACTGCAAACTTCACACTTGCTTCTCCGTTCCTCCCCCAACCCGCTTAGGTGGGATCCGATGGCTAGAGGGGACTGGAATTGGGTGTTTCTCTTTCTCCTTGTGGAAGGCTAGATCCAACTGGACTAGGGCATTTCCCATTCCCCAGGTCAGTCAGTGTCTGGCAAAACCCCAGCTAGTTTGCCCTTGGTAAGAACAGAATGCTATGATATATTTCACAGCAGTTCTTTTCCCCCTTCGCAAGCTAGCAACAGGAGAATTTTCTCTGAGGATGTGGGCAAGCTCCTAGAGGTAAAACTCACAAAAGTGTGGCTGGGATGTTCTTCAAGAGTTTTTAACTCTCAGATTTGTCCACATTGAGCTTCCTTCAACTCAGTTGCAGTTCAGGACTCCCTACCCCAGCACTGGTTCCCACCAAAGTCCCTGCTTGTGAGTCTGTGCTCTGATAATTTGTGATTCTCTGTATTCACTCCAATTAGGGGGGCAGCAGTTAGCCCTGTGACCTCACTTCTCTTGACAATCTAAGAAGAGTTGTTGATTTTTCAGTTGCACATAGTTTGTACTTGTTAGGACAGAGTGGTGACTTCTAAGTTTCTTACAGTCAGTACCAGACACTGGAAGTCCAAATGTTGTCTAGTGGTCTCGGTTGTCTCACCAGTAAAATAAAGAGAACAAACCACTTGGTCACTGAAGTTTTTCACACTCTAATTGAGTTCAATGGAGATAGGAAGCTATTTACAGAAAGAGTTATGGCATAGGATTGCTCTTTTGTTTAGTTTTTTCTCTCCTATGCCAAATTTATTGAAAACTTAACTCAACAGTAGCTCAAAAGTGCTAGTTTCACTTTCAATACAAATCATTTCTACATTTCTTTCTACAGTAAATATTCTTATTTATAGGCAGCGAAAATTTTACTTTTCTCTTAAACCAGAGAAGTTCACAAACTCTCTATCAATTCTATTGTTTATATTTATTTAACTTGTTTTGTAGACTTGTAATAATAATAACAACTTACATTTGTTTGAAGCTTTACAAAGTACGGGATGCTTGCTTAGGGCTAGGCAGGACCCTTTCTTTCTTTCTTTTTTTTTTTTTTTTAGCCTTATACATCTTTGGATTGACCATAACTTTCAGGTAATCTAAATGCAATATTTACATCAAACCTTACGTCAAATACAGTGTTGCAATGTGGATTATACATTAATTAGGAAAAGCTCGGTAATGTAATTTTTTTAAGTTAAAGCTATATTGAGTGTATAATGGAGCACTCCTTCCTTCACCAATATTCATTAGATAGATTGAAATATGCTTTTAAGTAAAACTGCTCCTTATTTAAAGAACTATGCTTAAATATGCAGTCTGAAACACTTTATATATTTCTATAGTCCTTAATATGATGCAAACATTATTGACTGGTAGTTTCTCTATACACATTCCCTTACTGCTTATCGTACATTGTCTTATATTTGTGTGCTCCTCTAATTAGAGATCATACAAAATATATGAGTGTATGCTTCTAATGATGTTCCAACAGTTCTAAGCTAACAACACATATTTGTGTGCCTGCCATATTTTGATGGATGTCATGAACGTGAATTTATGTAACCATTATTAATGAATTTTGTTAAACCTCGCAATGTATAGTTTAATGATATTTCTTTCCCACAAGAAATTTCTACATTGACTTTATAGAGGTAAAATCGTTTATTTTCAATGAGACAGACTGACTTTGTAGGTTAATGTACTCTCATTCTGAAGATAAACCATCATTTTAGTCGTTTGTTCAGTCTAGAAATGATAAGAAGTTACTTTGTTACTTTATCCAATATGAGAATTTTTCTGAAGTTGTAATTACCATAGTGAGAATTTTAGATTTATTATACTTTACCTGCCTTGAAGAGGCAATATCGTATCCCGTACAAGCGGAATTGTCTGTAATGCGTTTTATCTGGTGGTCAAGACCTTTTTAAAGTAATAGAACTAAGGTCTTAGTGTTCATCTGATACAAATAACTGCACCGAAAGGAAAAAGGGGTTTTGATTGATACCGTTTCACAAATGTAGCAAGATTGTGCTTTTACTATAAATGCAAAAACTAAAGATGGAGCCAGAGTTTGCAACTATGATGAGAATTTAGCACATACCCTAATTCAGGAATTCCACATTTCATATCTGCTTTAACTGATTCTTAACTGGCATATTGACACTAAAATTCATAGTAAATGACAGATATATTAATTATTTAAAATTACTACTATGCATCTGGAAGATCAGATTGAAAAGCTTACATTGGGGCCCAGACTCTCGCGCTTGGCACTTGTGGATAAAAATGTGTTCCTCAGGCTCCCTAAACTTTTCTCTGACCCGCCCAAAGTGACCTATTTTGTCACTTGGCTCACTGGAAATGTCATACTCATTCCTCTCTAGCTACTTAAATATTACTCTTCCTTCGTAGAGTTAAAGAGAGAGCAATCATCATGGTTGCACATTTTTCTCCAACTGTATTTAGCTGTTTTGGAGAAGCTGCAGAGTAGACAGAAATTTGAATTTAACTAGTTTGGTGTTTTTCCAGGTCAGAATAACAGAAATAGAAAGAAATAAGTGTGTGTGAGAAGACCTGATTATAACAACAATTCATGTAGGCTGGCTAAGAAGAGAAGTGAGGATATGAGCAGGCTGTGCAACTCTGGAAAGCTGAGAAAGTCAGTAGATGAAACTGCAAGTGGGGTAGGTATAAAGAGAAGTAAGAAAGGGAGGATGCCAGAGAGTTTTTAATGGAATCCTTAGAGATCACATATATTTTTGAGGGAATGCTGTGTTTTGTAAGGAAGAAGGCAAAGTTACAAGTAGGGAGTGGGAAGACAGAGAGGGTAGGACAGAAAGACAGGAAGTCAAGTTTCTAAGAGGCTAGATTACTGAAAAGTTAATTCCGCACCTATTGAATAGCTCAAGGATTAGAATAAATATTGAGTATAATTGAAAACCATAATCTCGAAACCTTATGGATTTTAGAGAGGAGGGAAGAATAATCATCTGAAGAAACAAAGAGGATGCCATCTCCTCCAATGTCAGGATCAAAGGCAGGGGGACATACATGGCTGAAGGACAGTTTGTTCAGTGAAAATCCAGGTTTCGGTTAGACAAGCAGCTGGAAAATTGCAAAGAAGAGGATGAGGATATAGGATATGACAGACTGTGAGATCCAGAGGGCACAGTGGAAAAATTGGGGGAAAGAAGTGAGAATTGGAGAAAGAGTAGCACGTGTACAGGTCTAGAGCTGGCAATCTAAGTGATGATCTTGAAGGGAATTGTCCTGATAAGATCTTAGGCGGATTAGATTGGTATTGATGTGGATTTTGTGAGAATGGACTTAGCTTCTGACACATGGAACTCTGTGGCTCCCTCTTTACTCACAAACCATGACATAAAATGTTTTATTCTTGACAAATAAATGTTTTGTTCTTGATTAATCATGTACAGTCTAGTTTGCAATAGAGAGTTTAGACATAAAAGAGCACAAGTGTTACTCACATAGTAAAATATTATAAGAAAGTGAACTTAAACCATAAATCAATAAAATGCCAATACTGTGGTTATACAACTAAGACATTTTTCAAATCTATGTATGTTTCTCTCCATAACCCAGTGTAATTCAGTCTACCATCATCTTTCTCCGAGACTCCTCCACAGTTTTCTAAGTGGTCAAATGGTATCAATTCTTGCCTGTTTCAATTTCTCATCCTCACTGCAGGCAGAGAAATCTTTCTGAAACACATACAGAGTATTGCCTGCTTCAAAGACATCCATGGCTCCTTATTTACTGTTAGAACAACAACAACAAAATCTTTCTTTAAACATGACTCAAAAATCTCTGCAAGATTTTACTTTACTTACTTCTTAAACCTTATCTGTCTTTTCCCTCCAGGTCCCTCTACCTATAGAAACTCTGCACTTGTATTCTGCAATTCTTACCTCCTTTCTCCTGCAAATTAACATGTTCATATCCACACCCACGTCCAATCATCATTTCCAAAGAGAAAACTTCCTTGTCCTCTTTGAGTCTGTAGATACCTTGACTGATGCTCATGTGTTAGGAAGTATCTCTCTTTCATGGCACTAGCTACCTTTGTGATGTTACCTTTACTTGAATAGCTACTTGATTAATATCAGTCTTCCTTTCTAGACTCTAGACTCTAGGATGACTCTTATAGGGTATGCCTCTCTTTTTGTCAAAATGTAAACAAGTCTCAGGCATGAATTTGGGTTATCATTATTAAACCAATGAATTGACAGATTCATCTTTTTTATCATGAGAGAGCTCTAAAAATAAAGCATTCAGTAAAACCCTAAGGGTTAGATAAAAAGCAAGTAGGACTAGGGCACATTTGCATGATAGCTATTTATGAGAAGGAAGGAAACGCAAGGAATTCTGTAACAGAGTAGAGGAAGAGAGATAGCAGAGAAGGTGATTTTAGGAATACAGTGGTAGGTTTCTGTATTTGAAACATGGTCAATGAAGAGAACAGATAATAAACAGGGAGAATCAATTCTTTTGTGAACTCTGTTTTTTTCACATGAGCAAACAAATCCTAACTTTGCATTCCTCACATTTCCCATTTCCAATGCGTGCTGCATATTGAAGAAAACAACCTGCTAGGCTGGTTTTATAGGTCGCCTGCTTTGTGACCAGAAAATGTACTTATAGAAGGAATTTATTGTGCCAATGACTTAGACCTGCTCCACTTTAAATGGAGCACGTGCAATGGCCCTGAAGAATGCTGCTCAAAGTGCAGCTGTTGGGGGCAGTAGAGCCGAGCAAAAGGTCACGCTCAGCTTTCCATCCACAATTCCCTTGGTCGCATGTGTTTCAGATCTTCTCATTTCCTTTTTCCTAAGAGGCCCTAGTACATTCACTTTGGAGTTCTCCTAGTATTTGAACATACCATATACCAAGAAAACATAGCTTTTTGAGAAAATTTCAAATAATTACAGGTAATGTCATACTCAAAAAGGACTGTGTTCTCTCTTATAATTCTCAGATTAAATTCGTCCTCTACATAATCTTTTATTGGTTATGAAACCAAGCTTTTATAATCTTGTGACAAAGAGAGAGAGAGAGATCAGGAACCTATGCAACATTAATTTGCAGATATTAGTTTGCATGTCTCTGGAAAATCTTTCTTGGAAATACACAAGTATTCTGTTAAAGGGAGATTAAATTTGAGTACATGCTTAATTTTATGACTACAGGATAATTTCTATTTATTCAAAAGCATGAGTTGCACAAAGACGTGACATTGGCATTATTAAGTTTTGTACATCTTGTATATTGCCTTATGAAAAACATTATTTTTCATTCTCTGACATATTTACATGTTTGCTTATAGTTTACTTATAGTCTTTTTGTTTCTCCGTTTCTAAATAACACATATTTCCCCTCCACTTGTAAAGGGAATTTTAGATAGACTTCCTTTGATATATATATATATGAAATAATTCAAAGATATAAAATATTCCTCAAACATCTGCAATTTAACTACAATTATTATATCACTCTATGTACTGGGGGAAAACCAAAGTAAAAATATGATAACAAAATCCAAAGACTGCTGCTACCTTTCTTTTCTTTCCAGGTAAATTTCCAGGTAAATAATTGTAACCAGCTTTAATAATGAATTCCACAGAAGCGAATGTTGGAGGCTGATTCAGAGAGTGACTTCTGAGATCAAGATGTACAGATCCACTTTTGCAACAGTAGATCCTACCTCCTAGTTTAGTATTCATTATGTCCTGTGACGCTGTTATAATATCTGCAATGAGCCATGTTTAAATTCAGTATACCGTCTGTGATCCATGACCGTTACTTAGACATTGTGACAAATGCACTACTGTGTTCTATTTACTTTGGGCATATTTTAGTCTCTTTAATATAATTTTAAAACATTTATTTCTCTGAGACTATTATCTTTTTCCAAGAATATATTTCACATGCATTGCTAAGACTTGTACAGTTTAAAAGTAATTCCATTTTAATTTTTTCCTATGACCTCTATAAGGACCACGACAATTTTGTTTTCCGGGCCGGGGTAGGGGGAGCATGACCTTTGTAGAGCATATCCATCATAGTATAAATAATGACTCTACAAAAGCAAATGTTTATTACTCTAACTTGTGCATCATAAAATAAGACCAGCATTTTTTTGTTTTTGTTTTTTAATAGTCAACTCAATCAAAACCCACTACTTTAAAATCAATAGCTTCTTTGAAGCCAAAGTAACACTTAACAATGATTAAGACTAGAATGCAAAAATCTGGTTGGTTAGAGAACTAATTAAACTTCCAACCTGCTCAAATAGAATTACAAAAGTGCAAAATTGTGTTTTTCACAGTGACCCAGCCCACTGGCATCATCAACACTGGGCAGCTGTAAGAGTGTTTAGAATCCTGAGAAAACAAGGAAGCCAAACATCCTTTAGACAATGTTCTGTGTCCTTTTCTCCCAGAGATCTGTGGGTGAGTGGAATGATAGCAATAGTCTCTACAGCAAGGTGCTCCAGGATGGCTGCACTGCACACAGTGGAAGTTATGCCAACATCTGCATGGCTGGTCATCTTAAATTGCAGGTGCCGTGAAAATAGATAGGGACCACCAAGAACTGCAAGCTGGCTCTCTGTGAGCAGAAACCATCTTTGTCTTGGCCTTTCCAGAATCCTTTCCAGCCTTATCACGAACCATTTCAAATTCTCCTGAAGCTCTAACCAGCAAGGCTGAGAAAGAGCTAGTTGGACATCCAGACAGAGCCCACTGTCTACTCCTTCGTTACACCAGGATTCAAACTGCCAGATATTTTGATCAGTGTGCTAATATTCGTTTTCCTAATAAGGAAAATGATACGGTAATGCTTATGATTTGGAGAAAGTCATACAGATTTAAGTGGAATTAGAAGACTAGAACTTGGGTGATTTTGTCTCCTAAACCAGCGTTCTCTTCCTCTAAAAATCACCATTTAACTTTTCCTAGAGAACTAACCATAATTCTAGGATTTCAAAACAGGTTTCTACTTCTGGCTCCAGTTCTAATTTGTGAAGAGCTTGCAAGTCAACACTCGTGTTCTCACACAAGAAAAATCTGAACAAATTGGAAATAACCTTTCTTGAACCCATCAGAAAATTGAGCTTGCAGGACCAACTGCCATGCTGAAATCTGGAGAGACAGGCAAATCCAGAGTTACAATCACGATGTGCTTACCTAGAGCAGCGGCCATTGGAGCTGTAAACTGATTGGAGCAATTAAATGGTAATCTGATGGCTGGAGCCTAAGTGTGGACTAGTTTGTGAGGCGAATCTCCAAAGGCCACAGTCTTAGGAGGCCCCCACATTTTGTGGGTTTTACCTCCAGCAACCCCACCAGGTTCTCATGATGAAGAGCCAAGAAAGATCCTCTCATTGCTCTACCAGGAGTAGAAAAGTAATCATTGTGATATGCTCACAGGCTTATCCATCACAAAGAACTTCTCTGCAGAGAAAAGACATTACCAGAGTCTTATCACCCACGGAGGAGGGGCGTTTCTCTCACTCTAGCGCCTTTTGCTTTCCTGTCACACCTAAGGGAAGGAGGACTGGAAACACTCATGAAAGTCACAGCCCAGGGACACAGGTCCATTTAAAGAATGAGATTTGTTCCTAAGATTATAGAATGCTACCCCTCTCCCACACCGGACCAACAGCGCTGGGATAATAAAGGTGGATTACACCCATAAGAACTGCAAGATGCAGGGTCTATGTGAAGAGGAATTATTATAGAAGCCCAAAGTCAAAAGTAGAGATAAAAACAAGGACATCAGAGGAATGTGAAGCCTCTGGCAGCCACAGAGTTTCTTTGCTAAAACAAACATTAAACCCAGACCAACTCCTAGTCAGATTAATATAAAACCTCACACTAAGCCTGTCTCAGTACCTGTTACCTGATACATTATAGCTGCTTTCAACAAAAGTTAAAAGGCACGCTACAAGGCAAAGGAAACCAAAAACAAAACAGAACAAAACAAAAACCCCACAATCTGAAGAATAAGACAAAGCAAGCATCAGTACCAGACTTACATATGACACAGATTTTAAAATTTTCAGACAGAAATTTAAAACTACTATGATGAATGTATTAAGGGCTCTAATGCAAAAGTAGATAATATATAAGAACTGATGGGTAATGTAAGTAGAGAGATGGAAACTCTAAGAACAGATCATAAAGAAATGCTAGAAATTAAAAACACTGTAATAGAAATGAGGAATTCCTTTGATGAGCTCATCAGTAGACTGGACACAACTAAGGAAAGAATCAGTGAGGTAAGGCAGATCAATAGAAAATCCCCATACCCAAATGTAAAGTTCTATTAATGTAAATGTAAATTCTATTACTCTGGAGTAAGGAGAAGTGACACTGGGAGACAGCTACCACTTTCTGCTACTAGGTGCTTAAAGGTGGTGATACAAGAAAGAATAATGACGATGCCTAATTAGATTACAGGATGGACTGGGAAATGAACGACTCATGCATCTGTGCAATCACCCTTTAAAGAGGCCCAGCACTTTTCTTCAGTGGCACCAGGAAGACTTGAGCATATTCTATGTATCTTATTCTATTATTGCTCTTTATCTGTTTAGATACATATATTATTTTTCCCTGTTTTCTTGTTACATAATTCTGTATTGTTTTAGAATAATATATGCATCATTTAAAATATTTCATGCTCTAACAAAGTTTTTAAATTCAGTTCTTCAATGAAAACACACAAAGCAAATCAAACCTACATACACACATACACGTATGCGTGATAACTTGAATGAGGTGTGAGGTTTTATTCATGAGAATAGAATTTGCATGGTAAGTCAGGGTTCAATGAGGAGACAAAAACCACACAATAATTTAAAGAGGCAGAGTGTATTATAAAGAGTTACTAACAGAGGGTTAGAGAATGGGAAATTGTGAACAGTAGTTTAAGAGAAGTATAAAAATCCAGTAATTGAAGTTACAGGGAATAGCCACTACCTCTAGGGTTGAGGTAGAATGCCCACAGAAGGACTCCCCCTCCACCAACTGGGGCTTGAATTCAGAAGACATTGGCGAGGGCACAGCAATGTCTTACTGGATGGTGGAGAATTTGCTGAGGTGCCCCACCAGCACTTGCTGAAAAAACATGCTTTGGGGTGCCGCAGAAATGGGTTCCACTTAGAACTCCCTATAAAGTCACATGGTGGGGGGCCGGAAGGAAGCCATTCACAAGGAGGTGTCTTACCTGTGGCAGTTCACTCCAAAGCTGCTGGAAAAAATGTCACGAAGATCCATTGGCCCCTGGGTGGGTTTGATTGCCACATGCTGCAGAAACTGGCATACTTCCATGCACAACACCATTCTACACATCTTTGAACTTCCAAATAGAACTAAAAATAAATAATTTGCACATCTGTATGTGGTGGCCCTACATATTGCACTCCCCGATATGTGTCATATACTCTCCTACTAATAGTGTATGAGTATTTCTTATCGTTACTTTATTTTGCATTTTTTTACCATTAGTAAGATTGACCACCTTTTTATATATTCATTTTTGCCATTACATTATTTTTAAGTTACAGTTACTGGCAATTAATTCAATATTTCTTTAGTAATATTGCTTTGAAATATTAAGGTGAATGATCCTACCTGTAGGTAAAATAGTAATCATTAGAGTATTTTAAATATATTTGCAGAATAAAAGTCATTTAAATAATTGCATTAAATTGAATTCAGTTAATACATTTACATGTTTTATTGTCAATTAATTTCTGCATACATGCTATCAAATTCACTAAAAATTAGCAGATGGAAAAAATTAGCCATGATCATGAAAACACATTACCAAGAATGCTATGCATTGTTAATTATGGGAATGGAAAGTTTAATTACTCTCATCAAAATAATTGATAAGCTTGTTATATGTAGTTTTGCCATATAAAATAATAGGAAACATGATTCCCCAATGTTCACTGGCATTTGAATGAAAAATACCTATATTAACAACAAAAAGTATTAAAATACATTATTTATTTTCACAAGTTGGTGAATGACTCTTAATTCAGCCTAATTAGTAAAAGGAGTTGACACTGTAAAACTGGTTTCTGTACAGCTTGTCATGATCTGGAATTAGATTTCCTCAGGGCACTGACGTTGGAGAAGAAAATATATGCACAGGCTACGAAGCCATTATGAATGGGCCTCGCTTTTTCTTCCTCAACCCCATCACTACTTACCTGTCACTCTATGCTGTAGTAGTGTAAATATTAGTGCAAGTACTTGCATACGCCACAGAAGGTAAGTGACCTCTTGGTTTACTCTAAAGAACTACTCATTGTGAGAATACTTAATATAGTCACAGCAAAGTCCATTCCTATTCCTATAAAATATGTATAAGGTACAACTGACACTGTGCTCCCAAATATTGCTAATTATTTACTACAATCTTTTCTACTAAATCATAATATGGCTTCAGAATGTTTATCAACAAAATTCAGTTGTCTATTTATTCATGCATCAAAATATCTATTAAAATTTTAATATGACCCAGGATACAGTAGTAAAAAAAGAAGCTTCTATTTTCAGAAGATTTACATTCTTCATGGGGTGCCAGAGAGTAATAGATAATATATAAATAAATGAACATACTCTTTTGTGTGGTGATTAATGGAACTAAGTGAAGAAAACTCAGGGTGAGAAGATAGTGAGTGGTAAGTAGGAGACTATTTTAGATGGGGTACTAACTGAACGTGTCTTTGCTGTAGAGGTTTTTAGTAAAGACTGAAGGAAAGTGTGGAAGTGAGTCAAACTCTTATAGAAAGGAAGAGCAGCTCAGGCAGACAGAATAATGCAAGAGTTCTGAGATGAACCAGGTTTGTGTGTTTGAGGAACATAAAGAAGGCCAGTGTGGCTGGAAGTGGAGACTGGTGGGAGATGAGGTCAAAGAATAAAGAAATATTGGGTAGATGAAACAGAGTTTTGAATTTTAGTCTGAGTGAGGTAAGAAGCCATTGGATTGCTTCAAAGAGAAGACTGATCATCTCGCTCAGGTTTTAAAGGGTCACTTGTATTGTATAGATGGTACAGGGCAATAATGGAAGCAGGAGGTCATTGCAATAATCTAGCTGAAGAATACTGATGGCCTGAAATTGGCTAGTACCGGTGGAACTGGTAACAAATGATTAGATTTTAGATTTGAGAAGTTAGAGAGACAATTGTTTTTTTGAAGTTAGAGCCAGTAGGTATAGATGTGGAATGTGAGAGACGAGTCAGGATTTGGGGCCTGAGTAACAGGCAAAAGAGAGTTGTCATTTTACAGGATACCACACGTTTAAGAGATACATAATGATTAACTTATTTAGACTGAACTACGTGGTAAAAGAAGTGATTAAATATTAGTTTTGGATTGAGAGCTCTGAAAAAGTTACAGAGGCAGGGAGGGTAGCATGGAATGAGAAATTTTAAGAAACTCTGGTATATGCTGATGGGAGTAAGGAGGGAATAATTAATGACTAGAGAGAAAGAGCAGACAAGTACAGGAGGAGCCTATGAATATATGCTCCTGAGAAGTAAGAGAATCCAGTGCATAAATGGGCAATGTATTCCTAGATATGACCACCAGCTCTTTACCTTTTGAAAAATATGGGAAGTGAAGTCTGGGACAGTTGACAGTTTTGTTGGTGGGAGCGGTAGGCATTCTCTTTTAATAGCTTTTATTTCCATCACTTGAAAGTGAGAAATAGAACATGAGGCCTGAAGAGATGAGTGCAAAATAATCACTGAAGTGATCAAGAGAGTGACTTAGCTGGGTGAAAGCAAGTGTTTTGCTAAATAATAATGGTCAATTTGATGTTATTGTTCATGGATATAAACTAACAATAGACGGGTAGTTTAATATTTACTCACATACGTTTAGCTAATTAGATGAAGATACGAAATAGAGAGTTAGAGTCAGGATTTTCTTTTTCCTGTACAATAGAAAGTGTGACTCTCCAGACAGATGAAAGTGCACAAAGGGGGTTATTAAAGGAGATTAGAGTCCAAGTGATGAGACATGAATGAATAATGGGTTTTCTGCACATCTTGGGGTCACTGAAACAGTTTTGATGATCTCTTAGGCAATTTGAATGTGTGTGTAAGAGGGGGGTCTGTGAGTCTTGTCCAAGGAAGTGAGTGTAGTAGGATTTCCAGGAGTATTTGAATTATGTCCCTGATTCAGGAAAACTACTAGAAATACCGAGCCAAAGGAAATGCTTTGGTACTGGAAGGATGATTTAGGACAGATTGGATTTTTTTTTTTTTTTACTTGAGATGATGCAAATTTTTCATAAATAATATTCAAAGACATACTCTGATTTCCAATTCCTTGACTCTAGGAAATATCTAGTACTTTCATTTCTGTTCCTTTTAATTTATAAGGAAATCTAAACCTAAATTCCCTTTAAAAAACACAGTTATGATTGATTGCATATAAAAGGAAACTAATACATATATCTTCTCATATACAGTTTTGGATAAAATGTAAAACACTTTAATGAGCCTTTCTTTATAGAGGGTACACTACCAACCAAGGGTCTTATATAAGCGAATGCTGTCAGTTTCCAAACTGCCTTGACCAAAACCAAAATTTGTTGATGTGATTACATGGGAATGTTCAACTTGGTGCAGAACTCTTTTCTACTGTTAAGGAATAATTGAGCTAAAAATAATCATTTATTTTACAACTTAATTTCCTCCCTAGACTTCTGAGTGATCTGAACTTTCACATAAAAGTTAATTGTTATATATTTTATAACTATTCATTCATTTATAGATAGCGATGCTGATATTCCTCAGTTCTTCAGAGATCCCCCTTCTGAACACATCAGGCATCTGGAAATGTGCCAAACTGAAATGTTATAAAGAAAACAAAACTTGAATATTTATCAGTAATTAATCTATTTGAGAAATGCTGAGAATAATATTTCACACAATATGATTGATCACTTAGTTTAGCAACCAGAAAGAAAGGAACAGTTTCTTTGACTGGCAATGTCTACAATATTCAAGCCACAGCATAAAAAATCTGAGAGGAGTAAACTGAAACAAGTTGGTAGAAAATAAGACCAAAAAATATGGAAAGAAACAATGGAACGCAGAAGTTATAAGCATAGAGGAATGACAAAGATTCAAAGAACTGTGATTTTGTGGTCTTCCTAAAACACAGAAACAATAAAATCATTGTTAATTTATAACCAGAGATTTGAGATTTGTTTCCAGAGTATGCACTGACTAATTCTACATCATAAATAACTGTTAACTCATATTAATGATTTTCAGAATAGGCAAATAAAATACAAGATGGCCAGTTAAATCTGAACATCGGATAAACAATCGTTTTTAAGTACGTCCTGTACATTTTTATTATTGTTTATTGTTATCTGAAGTTCAAATTTAACCAGGCATCCCGTATTTTATCTGGTGACTCTAGTAACAGTGCTTATATAAGTAAAGTAAGCCCAAACTGTAGAGTAACTAAGTCCACTATAGCTTGTGTAACCAAAGAGATAGACTTTATTTAGCCATAATAACTTTACCATGAAAAATGTTAGCCACGTGACAACAGTAATTTATATTACTCTAGTGTCCTCAACTGCACGGTGAAAATAATATCTTTTTCATAGATTTGATGAAGACAATCAGAGACATATATGTAAAACACTCACTAATGTTCATAACAAACAGTAGCTGCTATTACCATTCACCTCAGGCTTAACTGGAGGTTTACTCTCTGGCATGATACGTGGCTTGATGTTTAAGACAGTGAAGCATAGAACACTGGGAGCGTAAGAGACCTTAGTATAATCATTTCAGCTCATCCAGTTTAGCAGAAAATAAACTGAGATTTACAATAAAAAGTTCATTTTAAAGAACAAATGCTCTATTTATGTACTTAGTGTTCATTTCTTTAAAAGTTCATTAAGGTATGGTAAAACATCTATAGACAATACACATTATTTCTCAAAAAAAGAACAAGGGATAGTGTTGAAAATTCACCTCACAAGGAAAATTGATGTGTTCCCCAGCTTATTTAATTTATTGAGACCCAGCTAAAGTTAGTATGTCTAGGTGAGTTAAGGATTTGGGGCAATATCTAAGAATATTCTTAATGAATTTTTCAATTTGGCAAGTTGTTGAAAATTATGAGAAGAGAGAGAGATACATCATTTCCTTTCTTAATAATGAAAAATGTAAGCTCTGATTTTACTGTATATTGCTTGTGGGCATGTGTTTAATTTAGTTGAATTGAACTGAAACCATTATAGAATATGAAGTAACCAAACTGTTTCCATAAGGAAAAAAAATGTTAGACGTTAGGGGAAAAACCAGCTATATTGTATATTTTAATAAATATTATAATCAAGAATCCTGACAAATGTGTTCTTTATTATTATTTTATATTTTTAAATGTATATGGGGCTTGTGATTCTTAATTTTGTGTCAACTTCACTGGGCCACAGTGTCCAGATATTTAGTCAAACATTACTCTGGATGTTTTGTGAAGGTTTTTTTTTTGTTGTTTGTTTGTTTTTTAGTTTTTTATGAGATTAACATTTACTTTGAGTAAAGCAGATAACCCTCCATAATGCGGATGGATTGCTTCCAACCAGTTGAAGAACTTAAGAGGGAAAAGGGGATAGAATATATCGTGACCGAAGGAGAACTGACTCTGGGTGGTGAACGCACAATGCAATATATAGATGATGTATTTGTACACTTGAAACCTATATAATTTTACTAACCAACATTACCCCTATAAATTTAATAAAACAAACAAAAAAATAGAACAAACACTGATCTCCCCTCAGCAAGAAGGAATTCTGCCAGCAGAATGTCTTTGGACTCCAACCACAACTCTCTTCTGGGTCTGCTAGCCTACCCAACGTTTTTGATTTATCAATCCTCCACAATCACAGGAGCCAATTCCTTAAAAGAAATCTCTCTTTCTATATATATAGATATATATATCTATATAGACATATAGATATGTATAGATATGTATATAATCTCTATCTCTTTATATCTATGAGATATACATATGCATATAGAAGGTCAATTAAGTTCGCAAACTCATCCTAGAAAAAGTGTTATGTACCTCATTGCTGAATATCACTACAGCCACCTTCAAAGTACTCCCCTTGGGAAGCTATGCACCAATGCAGGCACCTAGTCCACCCTTCAAAGCAATTTTGGATCTCTTTTTCTGGAATGGCCAGCAGAGCTGTCGTCGTATTACCCTTGATGTCCTGAATGTCATCAAAATGTCTTCCTTTCAATATTTCCATTATCTTCAGGTAAAGAAGGAAGTCACTGGGGGCCAGACCAGATGAGCAGGGAGGGTGTTCCAATACAGTTATTTGTTTACAGGCTAAAAACTTCCTCATAGACAGTGCCGTGTGAGCTGGTGCATTGTCATGATGCAAGAGCCATGAATTGTTGGCGAAAAGTTCAGGTCATCTGATTTTTTCACGCAGCCTTTTCAGCACTTCCAAATAGTAAACTTGGTTAACTGTTTATCCAGTTGGTACAAATTCATAATGAATAATCCCTCTGATATCAAAAAAGGTTAGCAACATCATTGCAACAAGTTTGTGAATGTAATTGTCAGACCGTGTGTGTGCACGCATATATACCTACAAACACATATATGGTGATATAGATATAGATATGGATATGGATATGGTTACAGGTAAGTCTCCTGATGGTTCTGTTTCTCTGCAGAACCCTAATACACACTGCCTGTATTTTTTCATCGATTTTTAATAAATAGGAATTGGTGACTATGCAAATACATCTTATATTAAAGCATTATCTAAACATATGAAAGCCGGGCAAGCAAAGGATAATTAAAAATAAAAATGAAAGTAAATACTTTACCCTAATCCATGTGTCTTAATGTGTCGTGTGAGAATTATAATTGAAAATCATCTAAGTAGGTTTCATTTAGGTTCATATTTATAAAAGTTTCCCATTGTTTGAAAGGTGATCTAATAAGTGCCATTATTTGGGAGATGAAAAAATTAAAAGTAGCAAGAAGAAGAGGTAATAAAATGTAGCATGACAGGATTGGGGGACCTATACACAAGCTCGTTTGTGACGCAGGCAGGGGTGGTAGTTAAATCTGCCTAATTCACATGCCAACAACGATTAAATGACTAGTCTTTCTTTTCCCCCCCTTTAAGCCTGTCACCTATTCTACATGGAACACACTTGGAGCCTGAGATGGTAATGGGAGACAGGCTGCAGTTATCTTGACTTTTAGTTTCATTCAACCTTTTCTAATTGGAGCCCCAGGCTTGGCTCTCTCGCAAACCACATTCTGCTCTGATAGATACAACACTGCTCTAATAGATAAATAAGTAGAAAAAACGAAAACAAGAAAGGCAGGCTGGGTTTTCAGGAGATAGGCTGCAAGAATAGGACATCCAATAGCCTCAAGCTCCTAACTGTGATGATGGCTGTGAAGAGGTGATAATGTGCTATGTTCTTTGTGGCAGACAGATTTCCACAGGTCCTAGAGGCCAGAAGGTAGATTTAAAATTAAATGGCAAACAGTTACTAGCAGTATGAAAGTAGTGTTCACTACTGGCTCTCTGCAGAGAGTGTTGATAACACATGTACCTCCAATCTGGTGTTCTGAAAAGGACTGAGTGGGAGAGAAAATTCAATGTAAGCAGGTAGGCAAACGCTATGAGCAAACAGCTCTGAAACTCTAGGAAGGATCAGCAAGGCAAAGCGACACTCAGGAGGTCTTCTCAGGAAATCTAGGTCATCCCAGAGGTAGAATTTAGCATCAGAAGGCCCCTGGAAACAGGTTACAATATCACTGTTTATCGCAAAAATGGCAGTTGTACAAATATAGCCTGGTTGGTGCTCAAATTATTTTAAGGATTTAGACATTCATTTTACATCTCTCTACAGAGTTACTTTATCATAAAGAATTTGGTACTTCTGTGAAGTTCAGTGTTTGCTTGCCTCTCCCCTGACTGTAGGGGGTGTCTAACATTAGCACATGAGGCTATAATAAAAAATGTGTGAGAACATTAGCTGTCAGAACACTAATTTGAAATGTGTCTGCACCCTGTTTGTACACATGAATTAATTTAGCGAAAAGATGAACTCCACGCTATTCATCAGCTTATTATTAGTCAATGAGCAAGGTGACAAAAATGATATTGTTTTTTGCATTTTTGAATTATTTCTCTAGGAGTCAGTTGAAAATACAGAGTTTAAATGAGTAGGTTATTTTTATAATCTTGATGAAAAAGAATGAAAATTTAGCAAGTGTGCTCTTAAGGCAGTGATGGTATTTACTCTCATTTATCGACTTTAATTTGTAAAGCAATTCTTTGACTATCTCTTTTTTTCAGACATACTTTTTGAAGAGTTGGAATAAGTCACCACTGGAAAAGTTCAGATTCTGGTTATGGCCTTGTGACCCTGAAATAAATAGGCTTTTCCTTCACATATATGGTTAACTTAAAGTAATGGTGTAATTTCTTCTACAAGATAAATGATTGTGACAATTGTCCATTATCTTTACCACCATTCTTATTAGTGAATACATTGTGTCTTTTGTTCTTTGTCTTGTATTTTATCTATTAAGCAAGTCAGTAAGGCATGATGGGTCAGAGCAAAGACTCTGGAGCAAAAATATTTGGCTTCAAATCTTGGCTCCAGAACTTTTTAGCTAAGTAATCCCGAGCAAATTAATTAATGTCTCCATGTTTTAGTTTTCTCACCTATAAATTGATAATAATAATAGTACCTAATGTGTATATTATATGAGCCTTAAATAAGTTATATGCACTTAGAATAAACCCTGGCGCATAGTGAGCACTTTATACATTTCCCTACTATTGTTACCGTCTTTATAATGTATTCTATTCTATTTCATTAGCTTGGCTTTAGTCAGATATCCATCATCGTCCATTTAAGTTAGTACAACAGCCTCCACGGAGGGTATTTTCCTCTAATCCTCACCTACCTCAAGTTCATACACACAATTGCCAGTATGACGTTACCAAATGCAGAACTGGTTATATCATTCCTCTGATCAAAATTCTTCAGTTTTCTCCATCTTCCTCAAAAGGAGGTCAAAATCATCTTTACAACAATTACAACCCTCTGTGAGTTGACAGTTTCCTGTCCCTTTAGCCTCATCTGTTTCCACTTGTCATCTTGAACTTTATGTTTTAGCCATATGGAACAATTTGTTTCTCCTTAAACACATTCTCATTCTCCCTATGAGAATGTCTTTGCACATTATACTTAATCTGCCTGTTATACTGATTCTTTAACAGTAAAATTCAATTCATCCTTCAAAACTCAAGTTATCCAAAAAAATGTTACTAACTTTCCCCATCTATATTTTATGTGTTCTATAACTTCAATATCAATGCATTTTACTTATTCAAAGCATTTTTATGCTGCATTAAAATTGTGTATTTGTTTCTCAATATTGTGAACTCTCACAGTTATTTTGTATTTTATGTTAGAATTTTCAGAATCTACCACAGTAGCACTCTAAATATAGCAGATCCTTCATAAATGTTGGTTAGGAGTGATGTGATTATTTAAATTGTGTGTTTTCTTGAACCCTGGTAAAACCTGGGGTGTACGTGACAAACTCTGGTAAAAGCAACTTATTCTGGATGGTATAGATTAACAGTAAGGACTAACAGAATCTAGACCCCGGACCGCAGTTTGGAAGATGGTACTTGAAGAAGAAATGAAATATTACTCAACCCTTGTTGTATGCTAAAAAAAACAAAAAACAAACACAAACAAACAAAAAAACCTAAACACACACACACACACACACACACACACACACAATTCAGAAATACAGTTACAACTACACTCAATCCAGAAGTACAACTACAACTACATACTCTCTCAAACCCCTTATTAGTGTAGTTGCTTCTTAATTCACCCTTGAACTAGTCTTTATTTACCCCGTTTGTCTGGATCCAGAATTGTGTGCTGCCATTTTAACTTGGTATTGTATGTCAAAGGTATTCATAATCATTTTTTTTTAAAGATTTTATTGGGGAATGGGAACAGGACTTTATTGGGGAACAGTGTGTACTCCAGGACTTTTTTCCAAGTCAAGTTGTTGTCCTTTCAGTCTTAGTTGTGGAGGGCGCAACTCAGCTCCAGGTCCAGTTGCCATTACTAGTTGCAGTTACTAGTTAATTTTAATAGTTATTGGAAACTATGATTCAATGCTTTCATAGTATCATATTATATTTCTGTAAAAAACAATTTACACAGATAGTGAGAAAAATAATACCACAGACTAAGAAATTAAAAATAGGACCCTGACCTTTACAAGAACTGAAATGTGAGAAAGAGGAAGGAAGCACCAGTCAGCAGTCCCCTAGTACTCACATTAATGTTATTGACTTTCTGTATAAACAAATAGAATCAATGACCCCCTTTGGGATTAGTTTTGAGGTCAGAAGGGGAGCAAAAGTGTTGTGATCACAGGTAGGAGATATAAGACAGAATATCCTCAAGTAGGAAAGAAAGAGATGGATTTGCATTTATAAAATAATTAAAAGCTACTTAAACGTGGTGTTCATAACATAAGTCACATGATTTATGCAGTAAGTACTTCAGCTCTATAACTGGTTTATAGTGTTTAAATAGGAAGGCAAATATAAAAATATACAGTTAAGATTTCAATGTAAATTGATGTTCTGTTTGTTATAGGGACCAATTCCTTCATCCTAATTGTTCTTGTATTATTGGACAATATTTTGCTATCTTAAATCTACTATATCAACATCCTTATACCAAGAGTTAGGCTGAGTTACTGATTACTTTTCTCATTAATACTTCCTAGTAAAACAACTAAATAGCAAATATGAATTATGTCATGGCTTTTGGTAAGTCTAGACAGGTTATCATTAAAAAGTTCTCTTTTTATTTATATGGTTTTGTTTTTCACAGTTTATAATATGCATTGTCTATCTCACTATATCAATAAAATCATTTCATATTTTGATAGGAAAATCTTATCCTATTTCTTAAGTTACTCATTTCATTTGAGAGAATATATTTGTGTTTGCACATGTGTTTTTAGATGTGTTTTCCTTCAAACATTCCCATTTCTGAGAAATATACAGTATTTGCAGCTTTTCTGTTAGAAGTGTATGTATATATAAGCAAAATTTGCTGAAACATAAAATCTATTTTTAGATTGAGTGTATATTTAGAAAAGTTTCAATTTATACAAATATACACACTTTTTCATGTCTAGCAGAAAGTATAAAGGAAAAATAAACTAGAGATTACTTCTGGATATATTTTATTATTTTCATACTATTTGTATTTTCAATACATGCATGAGTATCTTATTTTTATAACTAATAAAAACTGTTATTTTTATTAAGTCATAATTTATAACATTAGGTAAATAAGTATGTGCAGTTAAAGTGTATAATTTGATGAGTTTTGACAACTATATACACCCATAGAACCATCACCACAATCGGGATGACAACATTTTCGTCACCCTGGAAGTCTTCTTGTGTCACTTGCAGTCAATCCCTCTTTCTACCTCTGGCTCCCACATCTGTTTTCTTTTATTATGCATTAATTTGCATGTTATAAAAACTTAATATAAGTGAAATCATACATTTTGAGTTGTTTTCTGCCTAGGTCCTTTCACTCAGCAAGAGCATAAGAGCATTGGAGTGAAATGGTCTCAAGTTAAACAACAGCCAGGTCTCTTATTAATGTGTAACCTAAGGTGTGTTGGGAAATGTTTATGGGCCAAAATGACCTTACCTACAAGATGGTGATGTTAATACTAATTTTGAAAGGCAATTTAAATACAAGAAACTGTATAAAATACATAGTACATCATTTGGAATATGGCAAAAGTTTAAAAATATGGTTTGCCTAATGAATGTTAGTTCCCTTGTCTATACTCATTTCCAGCTCTATATTTTCATCTGATATCTTTTCTGAGTTATAGATTTGGCCTGTGAATAAAAAATTAACTTCTTGTTGCTCCCATTCTTTTGACCCAAGGACTATTCTCAACTGAAGGTGCAATTGCCTGAAAGACTTTCTAGATAGAATCTATGGATGTCCTAACTTCTCTTCTTTCCTGTATTTGTCAGGGTTCTCCAGACAAACAGAACCATTAGAAAGGAGATATATATGTGTATGGAGTTTATTATTATGAGGAATTGGCTCATGTGATTATGGAGACTAAGAGATCCCACAACCTGCTATCTGTAAGCTGGAGACCAAGGAAAGCTGGTGGTGTAATTCGGTCGAAGTCTGCAGGTCTGATACTCAGGGTAACTGATGGTATAAATTCCAGTCCGAGGGCCAAAAACAGTAAGAGGACCCAGCTGTAACAGTGAGGCAGAGAAAAACGGGAGAAGTTCTTCCTTCTCTGACTTTTGTTCTATTCAGGCCCGCAAGGGGCTGGATGATGCCTTTCTACACTGGGGAGGGCAATCTACCATACTAATCTCAATCAGAAACACCCACACAGACACACTCCAAAATAATGTCTACTCTGGGCACCCCATGGCCGGTCAAGTTGAGACATAAAATTAACTATCACATTTCCTGTTTCATGGTTTTCATTTCACTAACTGTTTTCAACTGAACACTTTCCACTATCTAATTTACTTATTTTTTCCTTAACGGAAAACCCTACCATCTTCAACCTGCCGAAAACCTCTATAAGACAGAAACTATTTATGCAATGCACCCAGGAATGAAGTGGACAAAATGCAGATGAGAAGCTAGGAACTGGAACAACAGCCGGGACTCCTCACTAAGCTGAAGACCAACCTGTCAGCAGCAAAGACCGTACCTGAGTCCTCCACCTGGCACTCCCCGCAGGGAGCACACCGGTGCTGGAGCAGCACTCCTGGTTCCTCACAATGCTTCCACTCTAGGCATCAGCATTTCAGCCTTACTGGAATTACATCTACTCCAGATGCTAAGCCCTTCCTGTATGCAGTGCCTTTGACGGCACCACAATCCTAGGGTTTTATGATTTGTTTTATTCACTGATATGAAAATAATGCATAATATTGCCTCAAAGAAACACATTTCATGGTGAAGGAAGTGTGCCAAAGAACACATGGCTGTGGGATCCACTATAACATACTGCATCATCTAGAAGCAGACAACCTGATGGAAATTTGGAATTGCCTGTAGAATGGTTGGTGCCAACTTGGATTGGTACACTTTCCTCCCTGATGGTAAATGGTGTGTTTATTGAACCAATGACTGGCATATGTGGCTGCTTCTTCAAATATTAGGATAGATGGGTCTAGGAAACAAAGTTAGATGTAGCCTCTCCTACCATCACTCCCAGAAACTCTTCTGTGTAATTTGTCCTTCCTATACTCATTATTTTAGAGATGCTGGATTATCAGTGCTAGATCCCAGGAGCAGAAAACTTTCACCAGTGACTGGGTAAAGATTTCTGATCCCAACACCACTATGGTCAGGGTACTTTGGTCTTCTCATGCTAGCAGACTATAGACACAGAAATGAGTTCTATGCTGGCAGATGCAACTGATTCTAGAAGATAGAGTTGTTACTACATAATGTTATCAAGGAACAATAGGTCTAAATGCACACGGAAGTCTTTTGGTGCTTCCATTCTTGGTGATAACAGGGAACAGGAAATTACAGCAACTGGAACCTGACAAGGAGAAGACAGCAAGGGCTCGGATCACGCCATAATTAAGGTCAGTTATACCACCAGTCAAGTCACCCGGCCCAGCTGAATTGTTTGCCAAGGGTGAGGGAAATTAAGCAAGGGCGACAAAGGAGACAGATAATGAAATATTGCCTTGAGACAAACTAAAGCAGTGGTCACTGGAGCACGTTACACTAAACTCCATATTACTCAATTTTAGAGACAACAGGTGAACACCACATTGAAGACTGAATGCTAAAATAGACTTTAAAGAAACAGGAAAAGGAGTGTTCCATGGAGGAAAGATTTGCGACCTACAGACCAACTAAACTTATTTGTTCCTGGAGGTCAAAAGTCATCTTTTTGAAGTAGAAAGAAAGCCTGTTCATACATCTGACTGTTATTCTTCAGCATGGTAAAGTCAGTGCTGTTCTTACGCGAACTTTTTCCTGATATATTGCTACTTGCTCTTTTGTGAGCCCTCACTAAATAGAGGTATACAGACACAATAGACACAAACTTCCTAGCAAACCATCCACAACTATCACTTACATCCATTTATTTCTTCCATATTGACCTCCTTTCTTCAATTCTGATCTAGAACATCCAGAACTTATCAATAAAACCTGTTTCTGACTTTTGAGTGTCTCTACTATTCTCAGGTCATCAAAAAGGCAGGACAAGAATGAGCCTAAAAAAAATAAAAATAAAAAATAACCAAAAAAAAAAAGGAAAAAGGAAAAAAGAATGAGCCTCAATAAAGAGTTTAGCGCCTTCTTTTATTGAATAAACTTACCTCCCTATTGAAAATGAAGTTAATGTCAAATTATCAAAATAAACAAAGAAACAAATTAATTTATTTTTTTCCTTTATTTTTTAACAATCTACTCAGCAGTAGAAATTAAGAGCTTTACTGCTAATTATCAGCTGACTACCTCTCACATAAGGATTTCATGGGGCTTTTAAGGCATGAGATTAAATATGCACAAGAAAGTGTGACTGGAAGCCATCAGGAATTACATATACTATCTGAAAAACAATGAGAAATGCATTTATTAGTTCAGAAAACCAGTTTATAGATCTTATTGACTAAAGTGTTTTGACAAGCAGTAGAAATTACAGGTAGAAAACTAATAGCATTTCCAAATTTAGCTAGAACAAAATGCCTCTCTTTAATGTCTTATTAATATACCCCAGCATTTTGAGACCAATGTGTGAGAAAAATAAGATATATTTTATTTGAATTAGTAGGACAGTTTTGCATTAATTTCATGTCAGGAGTGTATGCAACTAGCTACAACACGATATAAGAAAGATTTTCCATTAACCTACTGAACCGAAATTATCAATTTTGAATTTTCTCATAATGGAGTTAACTACAGAATTTAATTTAAAAAAAAGGAAAAAAGGAGCATCAGAAGTAAAAGTGAAATCATTAACTGAAAATTTATGGAACTGTTTACAAAAACTGCATACCAATCATCCCCTTCCAAATTTTTATGCTTCTGTTTAACAAGAGAAGAATTTGTCTTTGTATCAGTGATTAATCCCTTCACAGTCTGCATCACAGTCTCTACTGCCTTGTCGGTAATCTTTCACTATTAAATAGTACCGATTTCTGCTGTATATTCTTACTCCTTCTCTCTACAATGTCCATTAAAAGAAAATTTTAAATTTTCTTTGGAAAACACAGCTCTTTAAAGCCACTGTCCTATTCTCTCCTTCCCCATCACAACCATTTTTGGAGGTCCTCTGTTTATCTCTCATCCATTACCCCAGCCACTACAACAGAGCCTGTTCCTATCACTTCAGTAACACAGCTTTAATTCAATTCACTTCAGCAAACATATATTAAATTCTTCCTTTCTGGCAGACACTGTGATAGGTTTGGGGAATGCAACTGTGACCAGAACAGCAAACCACCACTCCTCTAGTAAAGCATAGAGAATAAGTAAACAAATATGACTATTAACAAAGAGTGATAAATTTTAAAGAAAAGTGATTTGAGTAGAGTGGAGTTACCTACCTAAATATTGAGAGAGCATGTTTTCTTTTTTTTTTAAATAGATTACAAGCTGAAATCTAAAGCCAATCATATCTGAGGAAAAAACATTCCTGGAAAAGGCACAGGCATAACCAAAAACCCTAAGGTGACAAAAAGTTTGTGGTGTTCTTGGGAAATAAATAAAGGCCAATAGGAACAGAGTATAGTGAGTAAGGAGAAGAGTACAAGAGAAGAGATTGCAGTGGTAGTTAGGCTGTAGATCATGAATGCCTTATCATCTATGGTAGGAAGCTATGGTTTTTATTAGAAGTGTGAAGAAAGGTCACTGAAAATTTTAAGTAGGGAAGAGAAACCACATGATTTGATCTTTTAAGATGTTGAATTGAATGAAGGGGCACAGGGACAAGGGTAGGAACAGAGACAGTTGGACTGGTCCAGGTACGTGATAATGGGAGCTTGAACTTGAAGAGAATAGTGGTAGGCACAATCAGAGAAAGGGAGAGATACAAATATATTTTGCAGGTAGAAGGGCCAGGACTTAGAGAAGGACTGGGACTTAGGAAGCAGAGAAAGGTAGGATCAATGAGTACACCCAGATTTCTGGCTTTAGTAAGTGAGTGCACGATGGTAACAATTCATGGGACATGTGACTATAGGGGCTGGGAAGGAGAGAAGTCAAGGATTTTGTCAAGTGACTTCAAACAAATAAATCCAATGAAAGGTTGTACAGTTTCCCTTTTCACTTGACCTCACAGTTAGGTGAGCCAGTTAATGACTCCCTCTTCCAAACACATTTCTCCTTTCGATTCTCAGAAACAACATACTGGGTTTTTTGTTTGCTTGTTTTTTCTTTCTACATGTCAGGCAGCTAATTATTGGTTTTCTTTGACTGTTATCTTTGTTTTTAAGAGCTCTACATTTTGGAGATTTACAAGATTCTGTCTTACAATTTTTTTTCTTCTTAAATAATGTACAGTTTATATGCTGACAGGTCCCAAATGTATATCCCTCAAACATCCATTATGAATCACTTATATTCCCAACTGTTTCCTTAATAGCCCTGTTTTGATATCTCTGAGTTCTCAATATATTCAGAACAGACCAAATAATCTTACCCTCACCTAGAATAAATCATCACACTTATATCTGTTCATGTCAGAAAACTAAAAGTTATCTTTTGTTCCACTGTTTTTCACACCATCTACCCAATGCCATAACACACACACACACACACACACACACACACACACACACACACACAAAATAAAAACTTAATCAAAAAAATATCCTTTGCCAAACTCTCTGTCATGAATGGTGACTTCAGGGACAAATAAAAAGAACATGAAACCTGTACTTGTGGACCTTACCTACTAGTGAAAGACAATATGTTAAAATATATTTATTTATAAAATTTTATGTAAAGGGGATATGCTGTGTCTTTTTAAATATTATTATTAAATGACCTAATTTAGATTAGAAAGATATAGCAAAAATATATCTGAGGAAGTACTATGTTACTTCCATTTCCTAATTTTTTTATTATTTTTAATCAACCCACATCTCTCTGTACTCTATGGGCAACTCACTATTTTTTCTTCGATTTTTCTATCGTACTTGTTCTTTCTCCATAGTCTCTTGTCTCCTTACATTTTAATGAATATTCAGAGAATAAACTTATAAAGGCAATAAAAAATCCCCACAAATATAAAATGTTATCCCTTGATAACTTAAAACCTAGTAGAAGATTTTATTTAATCTCATGAAAATCAAGATTCTACATATCTTCATTTCAGAATACGTTATCCCAGTTACTCATTCTTTCACTCATCATCTTTCTCTCTTCTTGGCACATTTCTGTTCCACTCTGCTCCCTCTTCACCTGAATAACTCAGCCTTTAAGTCTGATATTTCCTTATGTATATTGTCCCTGACCTCACAAACTTTATGCTATCCTTGCCCAAAGTATATGCGCCCAGGCCAACGGACTTTGTTTTCCTGCAATCATCACAACTACAATTCAATCATTATTAATGTGATTATTGGTTTAGTGTCCATCTTCTCTGATATATTATAAACTCAAATATGGCAGGAAGTGTAACTATCTGTCATGTTTGTATCTCTTGTGTTGGGAATACTGACCTGCTACCCCAAGGAGTTCAATAAACAACTACTGTGAATGAAACAATGAGGGAATGTTTCAGAGTCATCTACAACCGGATCAGACTCAGTGAACTGATGAAATATGCACAAATTCATCACAATTCAGTCAAAATATTTGACAAAAAAGATTAATTTCAACATTTAAATAAATACATGGGTAATAATTTGATATTATATAATGTATTACTGGGAGATGCCTAATGTAAGACAAACTGAAAACTGATTATTCTTAAACTTAGTTTAATTCAATTTTGTAAAAATTGCTTACTGAAATTTCAAATCAATAGTTGATAGTGGGTATTATTGTCACATTAATATTCAAATATTTCTTTTCATATGCTAGACATTTGTTTGTGCTAATTTTCTTAGGATTAAAATTGCTCCATACTCAAAGAAAGAGGGTTAATGAGATGTGGTAGCTATAACGTTTAGGTATTGGAAAACACTAGTGTTCATCCTTTAATTTACATAAGGCTTCATTCATTTATTTATTTTTTTAGATATTGACTTGAATGTATTATAGATTTATTCATTATCTTTACAATTTATCTCTTTAATACATAATGACATTTTGAAGGTCAGTTGTGTGTTGAATCCTGATGATATGATAGAAATTCTAGAAATTCTCATAAAAAGCAGAAAGATGAGATATTAATGAAATAATATAAAGAAATACCTCCTCTGTCTAAATTATTGTGGTTCTAAACTTCCATCATATTTTAGTCTGAGTATTTGTTAGAGTATATATCAGAAAATATAAATTTTAATGTAAAAATTGGAGTCATCTATTACAGTAATTCCTAGTGCCAGTCCGTGGATTCATTCTAGGTTGGTTATATGAAAATCACCTGAGGAACTTTATAAAAATATATATTAATGGGCTCCACTCCTAGGAATTCTAATTCACAGGTTGAGAGGAGAGCCAACATGTTTTTAAAAATTTAGCATAAAGCTCCCAAAGGGATTCTCAAGAGCACTCAGCTCATCCAGGTTTGAGAATCAATAATACTATTCAGAGGTCACAAAACTGGCTGCCTGTGGCCTAAACCCACTCACAGAAATGATTTTCTTGGCCGATGAAGTGTTTCAAATGTTATGAATAAACATAAAATATTCACAGCTTCTCTTGAAAAACGTAAAATCTAACAAAAGAAAATCTACATGACCGAATAACAGCAATGTACCACAGCTGTTAGCAACTGCTGCCTCCTTTATATATTTATTCCATCATTTGTTTATTCAGACTAATATTTATTTATAGCTTATTATGCATAATATTCCTCTAGTTGCTCAGGAAATTAAAATAAACAAAACAGGCAAAAATCCGAGAACTCCTAGAAATTAACTCTTGTAGGAAAGACAGAAAATATGTATGTGCTCTTTGTTTCACGACTGTCCCTATCAGTCATCATGATTTCCAAGACACTACAGCTAAGTGTCTCCTTGTCATTTATCACCACACCTGCACATCTATGTTTTTAAAAAGTAAGGACAATTTCTCTCATCCCTTTTTATTTTTATGTTAATTAGAGCAGGGCTAGTTTCTATGAAAAAGAAACAACAAAATGTTCAGCGGCTTAAGCCAAAATAATTTGATTTCTCTTTTTTGTTACCGTTCAATGTGTGTGTTCTTCCAAGTGGTGCCTTAGGTCTTCATTATCCTTTCATGTCGTGACTTTTAGAGACTTCAAGCTTGATAATCTGTGATTACTTAGTGGAAGGGAAAAGAAAGGTTGTGCATCTCCTCGTTCTGCAACTGTGTAATTCTGGGACCTGGAAGCAATGCACACCATTGCTCCTGATAGTCCTTTGGTGATAACAAGTCCCATGATTCTCCTAGATGCAAGGGGGGTTGGGAACTGAAGTCCTGCCCTGGCAGCTCTTCCAATTCTACAGTATGGAAGAGAGAATAAGAGTTGCTGAACAGATAGCTCATCTTTGCGAAACTCTCAGAATTTATAAAGTGGAAGATGTACCTAGAGGGCTGCATTGTTCTAGAAAACAAGAGAGAACATTTCCCTTTTATTTTCTTTTGTACAATATGCAAAACAGAGAAGCTAGATGAAAAGCTCTACATCTGTGTTATATTCTTGGCAGCCATAGGCAATTGAGTTTGACTTCTGATCTTGATTTTAGGGAATAAGAAATGATCACAGAAGAGAATAAGATTTTCCTAAGACCATAGACTGAGTTAACTGCAGAACCTGGACAAGACATGCAATAATTCTGGTAACTTCAAGTTGAGTCCTATTTCTATCACACTTTTCCTCTCTATCATTATATAACTACATAAAATATGTAGACGGCTGTTTGCAAGTGTATGCATATGTTCTCTTTCTACTTACATGTTAACACATATTTATTTGTTTTTATCTTCACAGTACTTCTCTTCCCTCTGGTAAAAGCACTTTTTAGTGAAACTTCACCTTCTATTTTTTTCTGTGATTATTATAGAAGCAATTGGTGTGCCCTGCTATTCTGGCCACAGGACTGAACATATTCCACAAGCCTGTTACATCATAGCACACATCAGAGCAAGGCACTTGGCCCATGAATGCTAAAATTATATAAAGTGGACCAATCAGAGAACTTTCTTGGCAAAGGAGTGGAGTAACAGGAGGAATACCCATGACTTGGCACTTCCCTTCCTTTTGCTGACAGTAACGCATTTGATATGATCCCGTTACCTCATTTTCTATAATGTTTGGGAGGTAAACAAAACTCTCCTCTCCAAATATGTCAAGGACTGCTGATGATATTTTGTCTGAAATGTTCTCATCCTCTGAAACCATGGAGCTGGGGCATTAGGAAAATGGTCTGAAGGAAACATACTGGACCCAAGATGTCACATGGATGGGAGTAGAGGTGAGGGTATATCTACATTTCTATGGTTAATGTGACAACTTTGCACCAGTTTTCTGAAAGTTGAATGGTCTTTGCTGAAGATGATTGGGAGGTAAGCTGTCTTCCCATATCTGCCCACAATTTCAGCTCAAAATGGCAGTTTACTGGGAATAAAGTCTCCAGATACAAGGTACAGTGAAGTTGACCACATAGGAGAGGTGGGAAAAAAAGAGATTAAGACTGATACAAATTCCCCCAAATTAGAAGATTGGGTAGGGCATTTAAAAGAACAAATATACCATCATAAGTGTGTCAGGGTTCAAATGCCTGCCATATAGAAGAAAGTGACAGGCAGTATGGGTAGGACACAAAAACAGCAAACACCAACAGAAAGAGGACAGCAAACACCTGAGTCTATGACACTGTTCATAGAAGACAAACTAAGCAAAGAACAGTCAGCTAATCACAGTGGGTAATACTAGAAGAAAAAAAAAGGGTATTCTCCGTCTCTCTCCCTCTGCTCCAATACAAGATATTAATAGATGAGGGACCACTGCTGCTCAGTATCTTCCTTCAGGATGCCGGAGCTACAAGTTTAACCACAGGTCTAACATTAGTGGCATTCTGAAGGGCTTGGGTTTGAGTTTCTCTTTTCAAAATAAATGAGACAGGGTTTTACTCAGTGACAGACTATTTTTGTACACTACAGATTTGGTGTCAAACTGACTTATCTACCCGTTTTAAAATTATTTTTAAAGGATTTTTTTGCTGAATTGGGGAATATTGGGGAATAGTGTGTTTCTCCAGGGCCCATCAGCTCCAAGTCAAGTCGTTGTCCTTCAATCTAGTTGTGGAGGGCGCAGGTCAGCTCCAAGTCCAGTCACCATTTTCAATCTTTAGTTGCAGGGGGCAACCATCCCATGTGGGAATTGAACTGGCAACCTTGTTGTTGAGAGCTCACGCTCTAATCAACTGAGCCATCAGGCTGCCCTATCCATCGTTTTCTCACACTTTTGCTTTTGTTTTTAGAGCAAGCTTGTTTTACTTCAGATGGTAAATCTTATTTTTCTCCACAGTAGTAGTTGCATTTTAATATACGGTTATATTTTGTGGAAAACGTAACACCTCAATATTTTACTCTCCAGCACCTTCTACTTACTGACCCAGTCCTTCTGAGACATTCCTAACTGAGAGCCCTTCAGATTTTAGTGATGTGCCCCCTTCCCCAGATGATGAGCGTTTGGGGAGGTAGAGGGATGCATGACCTGAAGAAGGGGACTCTGTTCACTGCTCTTCCTGGTATCTGGCTGGTCTCCTTAGTCTGGCCTATTTTGCTGGCCTTCTGCATGGCTGATGGCGACATTCTCTAAGTGGGCTTTACCTCCAGTTTAGTTTCTTTTAGCGTCATGCATCAATGATTGGGGTCTGTACATAACTGAGACGGAATTTTAGAAAAAGAGGCAGAGGCTGGCTAGTGGTTGACCAAATTCATTTCTCTTTCTCTTGGGTAATTAGACTCAATTTTCACCACCATTACAGATAGGTTTAACTCTGACTAGTTTCTGAACAGTGGGATGTGGGTGGAAATGACATATACCATATAGAGGTTTAAGCCTTAAAAAAGCCTCCGACACAATTCTCTATTTTCTTTGTTCCCCATCTGCTGGCCAGAATAGGCATCCCTTGGAGAACTTGAGAGACCTAGAAGATGGCACAATTACAAGATAGAGAAGCTTGAGTGGCTGTATTGCTTATGGAAGGCTGCCTACCAAAACACCCACCCTGAGTGAGAAACAATGTGTAAAGCCACTGAGAACTTGTTTCAGCAGTTCTCTTACCCCAATCAGAAATTATTTATAGTTTTCCTGCCTGTACTCTTGGGTCCCATAAAAATCAAAATGTTTTTTGGCTATTTGATTTTACTTCTGAGGCACAGTCAGTGATACTTAATTGTTTCTAAGCTTGTTACGTGTAGATTGGTTTGCTATGGCTCACTGGGCACCACCAGGGAACAGAGTTGCCAGATGCCATCAATCAGCCCAACAAAGTCTGCATTTATGATCCATTCAATACATAGGTTGTTCTCTGGCTTGACTTCAGACATGTAGTAGGCTGGTGTACAATTTTTGAGATAGGTCTGTACTCATTTCCATCCCAACTTGTACTATTTCTTATTCAAAACTTAGGAACAAAAGAGATTCATATAGCAAGTGTACCTTACTACTTAGTCTGTAGCTCTACTTTGCATTTTGTAGATGTGCATATTTCACGGTGTGCATTTATGTATATACAGAGAGAATACTGTTTGCATAAGTATACACATACATATGTACACTTATACATATTTATATGATGCACATATTTACATAGCCAATGACTGTACGTTTAAAAGACTCTGTTGGTAACTTAGCCAAACTCCCCTGAAGTTCTGAATACACTGTGTTCAAGCCAATTTTAAATTATATATGTTTACACCAGGGGTGTCCAAACTTTTTTCAACGTTTTTCACCAAGGGCCATATTCGGTAAAATACACAAACAGCTAAGCCACTCACTCGAGGTGAAGTATGTATTGCCTCACCTTGTTTATTTAAGTAAGCTAAATATATTTTTGGAATTTGTTGCGGGCCAATTAACAATGGATCATGGGCCGCAGTTGGCCCACGGGCCGCAGTTTGGACACACTTGGTTTACACACATATGCATGGAATGGATTAAAAGTTCAGAAGGTGGAGAACTCCCTCACCTTTGATAGGTATCCTTTAAAAAGATACTGAATCGAGTTATAGTTTGTATAAAGCTACTACTTAACCTTGAATTGTGCAAGCCATCGAGCCAAGTCACCATGAGATCACTGACTGTAATTGCAATACTCCAATATCATGTAGTAGAATCTGTGACTCATCTAGACCTAGTTCTGACCTAAGAGTTTTGGTTGAAGGTGGTGACAACTACAAACTGGTGGTTATGAAGAGATAAGTGCAGAAGTCAGGAGGAGGAAAAGAGGAGAGAAATAGAAGGGAGAGGAGGAAGAAGAGTAGTGAGAGGAAGGAAGAGGGGGAAAAAAGAAAAAGGAGAAATTTTCCCACAAAGGGAAGAGAGAACACGGTTTTCTCAACAGTGCTTAGATACAGCATAAGTGAAGTATAATGGAAAATAATTCATCAAAATAGTAACAAATGTTTTTTTTTTTCAATTTCCTTATATCTTTCCCCTTAATAATTAAAACAAGATTTTGCTCCTGGAAGGATTTGTATTATTAATGAAGAAATGCAGAGAAAGGAATGCCAATGTTCCATCTTTAATTTTCAAAATAATTTCTTTCAGCTCATTACCAAGATAATAATTTGAGTGCCAGAAATTACTTTTACAAAAACAAAGGGGAAAGAAAGTTTTGTGAATGTAAAGACCAAGCCCTGAAAAAGCTGGATAAGACCAGGGAGACAGGTATATATTTCTTAATGTTTTATTTCATATATAGTTAAAGTTGATTTATGTAAACTTTTATATATTTAAATATATTTATTTAAATTTTACACATATATAAAACTTTAATTCATAGCTCTCACACTATTAAAATCACAGATGCTAACAGCCATTATATTTTTTAGAGACTTCCTATTAAAAGAGCATTGATAACTTTTTCCAGACAAAATTGGAAGAATTTAGAATTACTTCTCTTCCATTCTTTGTCAAGGAATTCACATTATTTTAAGGCAGAATGATTTGCAAACTTTAAGCCAGAATTGCTTGAAAAATGCCTGAAATAATTTTTTGTTTTGTTTGTTTGTTCTCTTCTTACAGGCATTTTGCTGTGGAGGTAGTAACTCCAGTCCTCCCCCATTTTTCTTGCTCCTAAGCTTTTCATGATCAATTAGACACCAATGGTACAATGAAGTCTTGAAAGAAAATCCAAAATAAAAATGGCTTTATTCAACTTGACATCATTAAAATCACGCATACTGTGTTTGGCTGGAAGTTGAAGAGAACAGAAGATCTAAGAAGAGAGAGACATCAGAAACGCCTCTTCACTCGCTATTCTGGTGTACTTTATGGGAGAAAGGGTTCCTCATATTGCTATGATCCCAAACCAAATTGCATGCCATTGGGTCAATTTTTAAGATTTTTTAAAATTGTTCTCTCTGTTTCAGAAAGATAGCTAGTAGAACTTTCTAAATTACTTCTACATATATTTTCTATGTCTTTTCTAGCTTTGGTCGGGAAAAAATTTTGAAAGAGTTTGAACGGGCAGAAATTATCAGGTTTTCTGATTCTATGGAGGTTTGCATCTTTCAAGATCTTTGAGGTATTTTATAATTTGATACACTGTGGAAAATTGGTAGTGATGCAAATAACCCTCTTCCAGAGAGATGAAAATGAATTTTGCCCAGTGGAAGTGCAATTCATTCTCACCCTCTCGTGAAAAATGTCAGTTTTTTTATGTATTAAATTTATTTCTGCATTCTTAATTGCATATGTATGCAAATACTCATTGGATCATTTTTTTAACCAGTTTATGACACCTTGCTGGTTCTCTCATTCATGAATTTGCTAAATACAACATGTGACATGTGTTCATTTTCTATTTATACAGTAGTCATGATATTTCCCTTTACAAAAATTACCTTTTTACAGGAACTCAAGATCTAGAAAAAGCCATCACTATGGAGTTTGGGGAAGGACTGATCTTAGGAGGATGACTATCATACTAACATTTTTAATACATCTGACTTGCAATTCAGAGTGTTTCAACAAGAAGGCTTCTCCAAGAACAGCTGACTAGACAACTGAATTCTAAAGAAGGAATTCAATGGGTGGCACCTACAAATCTCTGCTTCATAGCATTTGCATGTCACCAATATTCCCTTTCTCTGGGTCAGGGAATACATACTAGTTAGTGAGGAGATTTGTTTCCTGGGAGTGGATTTCCTTACTTGTATTTCTGACCAAACTTTCTGAGTCATACTTCCTTTTCCGTAAGATATAGGACACGTTAGTGGGTTATGGTATTTTTAGTTCATACTTCTCTTACAGCACTTAATATATTTTTGTTCATTAATACATCAGCTATATGATTGTCACATATATTAACTAAAATTTATTAATTATGTGAGTTCAAAGCACTTTGGGATCTCATTAATTCAAAGCAATCTGACACAGGGCATCCTGTGTGCCAAACAGTGTTGTTAAGTACTTGAGGTACAGGATGCACTAGACAGATAATAAGTCCAACTTGATAAAACTCATATTCTTACAGAGGGAATAGGAAAATATGCAAGTAAAGGTTCAATGAACAAGACGGAAGATAATTCCAGATAGACTAAGTACTATGGGAGGAGTTGTAGTAAGTACTTTCATCATTCATGGAAGTCAAGGGAGATTTCTTGGCAAAGAAAATATTAGAGCTGGGACTTATAAAAAGTAAGACATAAAAGTTCCCAGGAAAAGAGAGTACCAATCATAAAAATCTGTAGACACAACAATCTCTTAGCAATTTTAATGCAGATATTTACTTCACAGCACTAAGAAATAAACAGTAAAAATCTTAATATTATTGACTAATGTTATCTAGAATTTGGACTTTTTACCTACTAGATTAGTAACATCCTGTATTGGTTAGGATACTAGTTTATTCTGATTATTTTGTTTTTCAATAAAGATGGATTGAGCAAAGAAAGGTTGATTGAAGGTTAATAATGTTATAGTACTGGCTATTTAATACCTACTGTCTATTTCTTCCTTTTAAAATAATTTTTATTAAATGTATTGGGGTGACATTGGTTAGTAGAATGATACAGGTTTCAACTATACAATTCTATAATACATCATCTATATATTGTATTGTGTGTTCAGCACCAAGAGTCAGTTTTCTATCACCATGTATTTGACCTTTTTTACCCTCTTCTACCATACCCATTCCCTCTTACCCTCTGTTAACCACTGAACTGTTGTCTATGAACTTTTGTCTTGTTTATTTGTTGCTTTCAGTGTTATATCCCACATATCAGTGAAATCATATGGTTCTCGACTTTTTCTGTCTGACTTATTTCGGTTAGCATGATATTCTCAAGATCCATTCATATTGTCTCAAATGGCAGTGTTTCATCTTTTCTTATCGCTGAGTAATATCCCATTGTATATATGTACCGCATCTTCTATATCTAATCATCTATTAGAGGACACTTTGGTTGTTTCCATGTCTTGGCCACTGTGTATAATGCTGCAATGAATATAGGGGTACATATATCCTTAAGGATAAAAGTTTTCAGATTTTTGGGTAGATACTCAGAAGAGAGATTACTGGGTCATATGGTAATTCTATTCTTAATTTTTGAGGAACCTCCATACTGTTTTCCATAAGATCTGAACCAATTTATATTCCCACCAACAGTGTATGAGGGTTCCTTTTTTCCACAACCTCTCCAATACTTGTTACTCCTTGTGTTATTGATAATAGCCATTCTAACAGGTGTGAGGCGGTATCTCATTGTGGTTTCATTTGCATTTCCCTAATAGCTAATAAAGTTGAGCATTTCTTCATATATCTCTTGGCCATCCGTATGTTTTCTTAGGAGACATGTTTGTTTAGATCCTCTGCTCATTTTTGAATTTTATTGTGTTTTTTTCCTTGTTGTTGAGTTGTATGAATTCTTTATAAATTTTGGATATTAGGCCCTTACTAGAGGTGTTGCTTGCAAATATCTTCTCCCATTCAGTTGGTTGTCTCTTTGTTTTATTAACAGTTTATTTTGCTGTGCAGAAGCTTTTTAGTTTGATATAGTCCCATTCATTTATTTTTGCTTTTATTTCTCTCGCTTTTGAGGGTAAATTCATAAAATCCTCTCTGAAGCTAAGGTTTATAAGTTTAGTACCTATGCTTTCTTCTTTGTAATTTATTGTTTCAGGTCTTATATTTCAGTCTTTGAAACATTTTGAGTTAATTTTGGTATATGGTAACAGATAGCAATCTGGTTTCATTCTTTTGCATGTGGCTTTCCATTTTTCCCAGCACCTTTTTATTGAAGAATCTTTCTTTTCTCCATTGTATGTTTTTGGCTCATTGTTGAAACTTATCTGCCCATATATATGTGAATTTATTTCTGGGTTCTCAACTCTATTCCATTGCTCTGTGTCTCTGTTTTTCTGCCAATACCATGTTGTTCTGGTTATTGCCGCTTTGTAGCATAAATTGAAGTCAAGCAGTGTGATACCTCTGGGCTTGTTTTTTTCTCAGGATTCCTTGGGCTCTTCCTTTGTGATTCCATACAAATCTGGTGATTTTTGTTGTTGTTTTTGTTCTATTTCCTTAAAAAAATGCCATTGGGATTTTGATGGGGATTGTTTTAAATCTGTATATTCCTTTGGGTAGCAAGGCCATTTTAACTATGTTGATTTTTCCAATTCATGAACACGGAATATCTTTCCTTTTTTTTCTGTTTCCTTCAGTTTCTTTTAATAATGTCTTACAGTTTTCAGTGCATAGGTCCTTCACATCCTTTGTTAAGTTTATTCCTAGGTATTTTATTCTTTTTCTCGCAATTGTAAAAAGAATCGCTTGTTTTGTTTCCATTTCTTTTTCTGAAATTTCATTGTCAGTATATAAGAACACAATAGACTTTTGTACATTGATTTGGTATCCCACCACTTTACAGTAGTCATTTATTGCTTCTAATGGTTTTAAAGTAGAGTCTTTAGGGTTTTCTATGTAAACAATCATGTTATCTGCAAAAAGTGACAATTTGACTCCTTCATTCCATATTTGGATGCCTCTTATTTCTTTTTCTTCCCTGATTGCTCTGGCTAGGACCTCCAATACTAGGTTGAATAACAGTGTTGAGAGGGGGCCTCCTTCTCTTCTTCCTGATCATAGAGGGAAAGCTTTCCCATGATTGAGTATGGTATTAGCTGAGGGTTTGTTACATATGATGTTTCCATTGTTTCTTTGCCTTTTGTTTCTGTCTGTTATTTTAGTTTGGTGGTAAGCCATGATTTTTCCTGTTTCCTCTTTTTTTGTTATGTGCCACAGCTCTGGATTTGTTTTGTTTGTTTGTTTGTTTGGTTTTTTTTTGAGTGTTTACCATTAAGTAAAAAAAAAAAGTTTCATATCTACAATAGTCGTTTACTTCAGCATGCATGTTATCTCCATTGCACTTTGCAACTTCAGACTTTTACCCCCATCCCCTTTTTATATTTGTTGTCACAAATTATCCCTATTTATGCTGTGAGTTCATTTCCAAGTTGCAGTAGCTGTCTTCTTCTCCTGTTTTTCTTTTCTATGTTTTCATCTCCTTCGCCCTTTATGTTATATTTAAGTGTACAGTGCCCTATTCTGAGTAGGAGTTGTCGTTTCTTGCTTCTGTAGTCATCTTACTCATACTTTTGTGTCCTTTTGTCTTTTGTTTCTGGTAGAATAATCCCCTTCAGTATTTCCTGTAATGCAGGCCTAGTGGTGGAAAATTCCCTCAGCTTCTGTAAAACTGGAAAGGTCTTTATCACTCCTTCATATCTAAAGGATAATTTTGCTAGATATATTATTCTTGGCTGGTAATTTTTGTCTTCCAATAATTTGAATATTTGATTCCACTCCCCCCTACTGTGTTTCCCTGAAAATAAGACCTAATCGGACCATCAGCTCCAATGCATCTTTTGGAGCAAAAATTAATATAAGACCCGGGATTATATTATATTATATTATATTATATTATATTATATTATATTAAAGACCCAGCCTTATAAGAACCCAGTCTTATATTAAAATAAGACTGGGTTCTTATATTAATTTTTGCTCCAAAGGATGCATTAGAGCTGATGGTCCAGCTAGGTCTTATTTTCGGGGGAACACAGTAGCTTGTAGAGATTCTGCTGAAAAATCTGATGATAATCTAATGGGCTTTCCTTTGTAGGTTTCCATCTTCTTTTCCCTGGCTTCCTTAAGAATTCTTTCTTTGTCATTAATTTTTGACAGTTTCAATATAATGTACCTTGGAAAAGGCCTTTTAGGATTGAGATAATTAGGTGTTCTGTTTCCTTCTTGGATTTGAGGATCCACTTCCTTTCATAGGTTTGGAAAGTTCTTGTTGATTGTTTGTTTGAATAAGCTCTCTGCACCCTTCTCCTTCTGGTATAACCATTATTCTTGTATTGCTCTTTTTGATGGAGAGAGATAGTTCTTGCAGAGTTTTTTCATTTCTTTTAACTCTCAAGTCTTTCTCTTCTTCCATCTGCATCATTTCCAGGTTTCTATCTTTGATATAACTAATTCTTCCATCTATCTGGTCAGCTCTATTTTCTAAGCTCACTATTTCATTCTTCAGCTCTTTTACTGAATTCTTCCTCTCCAGAATTTCTATTTGGTTCTTTTTTAAAATTTCAATATCTTTAGTAAATATTTGCTTGTTGATTTTATTTCTGAGTTTATTAAACTGCTTGTCTGCGTTTTCTTGCATCTTGTTGAGTTTTTTCAGAACTGCAATCTTGAATTCTCTGTCATTTAAGTCACATATTTCCATGTCTTAAGTTTATTTTCTGGAAAATTTTTATTTTCTTTCTGAGCTGCCTTGTTACTTTGGTTGTGCATGGAATTGATGGGTTATTTCTCTTCCCAGGCATCTATGGGAATAAATTCTGCAGCAGGTTGATACAAAGTAGTGTTTCATTTCCCAGTAAGTAGTGCTGGAGCTTTTCATTTGCTTTTGCTCTGTTCTGGCTTCTCGCAGTGGAATATTGCTGGGGAGGTGGGCATCTCCTCTGTGACCAGGTCACCTGGTTTCAGGGCACCACCCTTGTGGAAGAATGTGGTGAGTAGTGGGGTTCTGAGCCTTGGAAATCCAAGTGTAGCCCCTACTGACAGACGCAGAGATATGTTGGGCAGCCCTGGGTGCCCCTGCTGGGAGCAGCTAGGAAATGTGGGGGTGTCATGGGCTGGGAGAGGCCACTGATGTGCTTGTGGATTTGTTCTCCTTTGAGTAATAGCAACTGCAGACCACAGCTACCTCACCCCTATATCTCCTCCCGTGTCACTGGAATTAGCTGTAGTGTGTTTCTGCCACTCAGGAACTGTTTCTCCAGTTCTCAGGACTATAGATATTCTGTTCTTTAACCAAACACTGCTACAGTTTTTTATTGGGCTTGCCACTAGCTCTGGGAGGGTGAAGGTAGGTGGCCAAGCTTGGTGGTTTTGTTTTCTACCTGGCAATAGTGGATGCTAGACCACAGCTGTCACACTTCTGTGTTCAGTCTCTGCCCTGATCGCTGGCTTCAGCCGTATTATATGCTGCTCACTCAGGCAGGAATGCTCAGGGCCACAGAGAATGCACCTGCAGCCTGTATCCTCCCCTCTTCCAGGACCGCGGTGCATTCCAGGCTTCATCCACACCCTAGTCTCTGCTCTTCTCTCTTCCCTCCTCCCATGTTTTCCCTGATCTGCCCACCTTCAGATATTTCAATGTGTGGATCTCTCAAGTGTATTTGCATGTTGCACAGGGAATCCTTTGTTGAATTATAGCTGTTCAACTTTTGTAACTTCAAGGCGAACGCCTCATGCCACCATGTTGCTGATGTCCCTCTTCTACTTCTTTACCAAAGGAAATACTATTTTGTTGAGAATCCAATTCTCAGTTTTGTATTTCTGTCAAAACAACTTGCCGCAAACTTAGTGATTTAAAACAGCACACGTTTATTATTCTACAGTCATGTAGGTCAGAAGTCTGGTATAGGTTTCCACAGGCTGAACTCAAGTGTTGGTACAGTGCACTCCTTTCTGGAGGCTATAGAGGAAAATCCATTTCCTTGACTTTTTCCAGCTTCTAAATATTTCCCACATTCCTTGGCAGTTGGCCATCTTCCTCTATCTTGAAAGCCAGCAACTGCAAGTTGAATCTTTCATATATTACATTTCTCTGATTTATTTTCCAATGCCAAATCTCTTCATCTGACCCAGCTGGATAGGGCCCTCAGTTTTCAAGGATTTGGGATTACATGTGTGCCTATCCCAATAGTCCAGTATAATCTCATCTCAAGGTCTTTGATTTTAATCATATCATCAAATAATATTTTGCCAGATAAAGTAACAAACTCACAGGTTCTTGAAATTAAAACATGTACATTCTTGGGGAGCCATTATTCTATCACAGGCAGCCATGCATCATGGGTGGGTCATGTGGTATGTTTTAGTCAATTAAATATAAAAGGAATTACTGTGTAACACTTCCAGGAAAGTTCCTTAACAGAAAAACAGACTCAGGTTTCCTGGGTCCTTTACTTGATCCTGTACCCCCTTGCTGCCTGAACCATGACCAACATATGATAAACCTCCAGCAGGTACCCTGACAGCAGGTAGACAAAGGCTGCAAAATAGAAAGCTGGAAGGAGTCACTATGCAGTCCCTATGCTACCTACATCTGAACTTCTTTTATACGAAAGAAAAATAACTCAATTTATTTACATTATTGTTTTATTAGATTTACCTTAATAGCTTTAGGACAAAAACGAATTCCTAACCAATATGCTTCATCACAGTAAGACTGACTTGGTTGTTATAAAGGGAAAGATCTATGTTGATTATAGGATGGGTTTCTTTTTAATGACTGAATTAGATTATCCATTCAGCAGTCTTACTGGTGGCACACTGTCTTTAACCAGTTGAATTGACAAACCATACAAACCTGGACAAGTTTAGTTATCTAGAAAGACAATGCAGAGTTGATGTTCTATTAACAGCTTAACTATAATTAAGCCAACGGTCAGACATCAATATGTGTCAGTATTATAAGAAAATGGATTTTGCTGCAGAATTGTATGGTAATGAATTTAATTAGAATTGTAATTGCTTTCTGAATCAGCAAATCTTAGCTGCCATAAAGAAATATTAACATTTTAAATTTGTCACATATATGCTGTTTTATGACTAACTTTAGAAAATATTACACTCTCATGTAAAATATCTAATGAATTGCATAATATTAGAATACACTGATAGTACGAAAAGAAGTAAAAGATCTTTGAGAGCTAAGTTTTAAAATAAAAGCTAATAATATTTCTTTTAGGTCTCAAATCCCTGTGTATTTCAATTTATTTATCGTCCTCTCTAGATTACAACAATATAAAGTTTTCCATTTAATGTTTTGCTGTGAATTGTTTTATATTTTAAAAAGAAGTGAAATTACACAGTGGCTGATTAAAACAAATAATTTTCTAATGATAGTAGGGGAACTGAAGTGACTGAATCAACAGATCATGTAGTAATTGAGCTTATTTTTCATATTTTCAGAGGAATAATTTTCTACTTATTTTAGATACCACGTCAAGTGTTAGTAGTATGTGTTCTGTGAACCAGTTTTGATAAGTACAGCACTGTGTCAGTTCCATAGCTAGTATTATGTTTTGCTACATTGCACCCACAATGAATATCATCTGTCCTAAAATGCTTGGTCTAGGGACAACCTTATTTTATTATGCATTAGTAAATAGATGATTCAGTTTTGTAGCTTGGTTTGTTCAACCAATCTTGTTTATCTCTTTTACAACTAGAATTTATAAATGTTAGACAAAATTTTATATGATATACTTATATCATTTATGCTAATGATATTTTTAAAAATGCATCCAATTTTATGTTCTTTATTTATTTTTTTTTAAATACCAAACTTGAGGGTGGGGGACATTATTTTCAACGGAATGCTACTGTGGTGGGTTGAATGGTGACTTCGCCTAAAGATGTGTACCCACATTAATCCCTGGAAGCTGTGAATGTTACCTTATTTGGAAAAATGGATTGAGGACAAACAGAAAAGGAGAAAATATAGGGACACAGAAAAGAAAGCAATGTGACGATAGAGCCAGAGATAATGGGAGAGATGTAACTGAAAGCTAAGAGATGCCGATGACTGCTCCAGCCACTGGAAGCTAAGAGAGAGGCGACAAGCCTCTGCAGGACGCACACCCGTGTCAATACCTTGATTTTGGAATTCTGGATGTTTTAAGACATCTTGTTTTTGGAGATTTGTTACAGCAGCCACAGGACACTCTATAGCTACCATTTTCAAATAATTATAATCCTTACCCACTATTGCTCAGTTTGTCGTTTTTTTGTGTGTGTGTCTTTTTTTTTTTTTTTTTCAAATCAATTTGATGAAACTAATATTTGGCCCTTTACACTAACTGAAAAATTGTATATAAAGATTTTCTTAGATTCAGATTAAAGGTGGCAGATTAAATATATACTTTTTATTCCAGTCCCTCTGAACTCCTACTGTAACGATAACAAAATGTTTTATATATTTCTACTCACAAGGCCTAACAGAATGGGAGAGAAGATAACAGTACACACATTTTGCAAAATGAAAAGCACAACAAAAATAAGTCATCACTGACTCAGGAGACCAGAGAAAGCTGAATCCTAAAGCAACATGGGGCAAGTTGAGAAACAGCCTGAATCTCACATTAGAATAAATCATCAAAACAGGAGAGTGATAGAAAGTTTGTTTCAAAATTTAACAAAATACCCCCTTGCCTACTTGCCCCCAGACTCTTTCCCCCAACCAGATCATCTGCCCTTCTCTGAAGGAGATAATTGCCCTCATCCCCAAATACACACATGTACTCTAGTAAAAGACTAGAGATGTATTTTCTGAAGGAGAAAAACAGAAGTTGTCTTTACAAGAGGTAACCTAAGCCTTGTAGAAAGGGTCACTACACTAAAACAGAGAAGTTGAGGAAAAATGTGCTAATTAAGTGTTGAAATCTCTGCTTCTTTCTGCTCTTGGCCCTCAACAAGCTGACTAACACTCTCCAGGAAGAAGCTGCAAAACTCATGTCTGTGGAGTCAGACCAATCAAATAATAGCAATCCAAAGGTACTGATGTCAATGGTTCCCTGTTACAGTGAAACCCAGAGTAAATAAACAAATCCTCTGCAGCAACGGGACTTCCACTCAGCAACTAGTGTTCCCTTCTTTAATGTGAGAAGACATCTAACAATAACTAGACACTGAGAAAAGCATCTGGTGTGAAGATCAAAATCAAAACAACATTATAGGAAAATAAGCAACTCACAGAGAAAATGGAAATATGTATCCTTAGTATCAATATCCTAAGAAAGATAACAATGACATTACAAGTACTAAAAACAGTACAAAATTAATGAAAAAATAGAATAAGTAAGCAATGTCAGTAATTAAAATTTTGTTGTCAAAATGAATATTAAATGTGCTTATAGAATTGAAAAATAAAGTTGAAAAAAGTCTCCCTTAAAGTAGAGAAACACACATATAGAATGGAAAATGAGAGAAAGTATCTTGAAAGAAAAAAAAGAAAAAGAAAACTAGAGATTTGGCTCAGCCCAAAGTCTAACATTCCAATACTAGAGGTCCCAGAAAGGAAGAACAGAAAAACAGAAGGAAATCTAAGTCCTTGGTCATCCTAACAATAGCGCCTGCCAACTCTTTATCCTCCCCACCCCCTGACCCCAGATGCCTCCGTCAGTCCCAAATCTTACCTGAAACCCTTACCTCTTCAGTGCAAACTCATCTTTCTTCCCCAGCTTCCACTGGACCTACTCTGTTTCCGTATCTCTCCTCAGCTAGACTGTAAAACGTATGTCTTGTATTTCTTTTGAAACAAATCATCTACCCAGTCTTCATATCTAACATCATCACCCTCATAGAAGAGGATCCAACTCGAAGATATCTTTAAATTAGTCTGGTTGACATTAGCAGCTATTTCCTCTTTTTATGTAACCAATACATTTTATGCGTATTGTTTCAATCTTTGAAACATTCTCAAAAGCTAGCTAATAGATCATCAAAATGTGTTATGAAGTGAAAAAAAGGATTAAACACAAAAGAGACCTGTTAAAAAAAAATAAAAATGTAGACCTACACCAAATAATATCATCAAGAATTTTCAGAATTTTGAGCATACAAAATGCTAAAATATTAAAATGGAGAAGGCCATGTGAAATGATCAGGAATCAGCATTTTGTTGGGTTTTTCAATACCAACACTAAAAGCTAGGAGACAATGGAACAATGACATAAAAAAAAAAATAGCAGAAGTGATTTTCAACCTAGAATTCTATAAACAGCCATTATCATTAATTCAAATTAGGACAAAATGCAGGTACTTTCTTACGAGTAAGATCTCAAAAGTTTTACTTGCATGAAATTTTTCTCAAAAAGCTTATTTTGGAAATCCTCCTTCAAAATTTAGGGGTGAACAGAGAAAGACATAGTATTCAGAATACAAAAGAGGTATTAAGGAGTTCTCTGGGATGAAGGTTAAGAAAAGAACTTGAATGATAACTGTGAACAAAAGTAAATGCTATATCTCCAGAATTTTTATTTCAGATAGTACCAGGTGTCTCCAAGAAAATGACATTTAAAAATATTTTCATATTTCAACATATTGAAAAGAGATTTAGATAATATAATGGAAGGAACATGTGTAGCTGAATTTATGATAAGTACATAAAAGACTAAATTGTACCTGTATTTTTGTTATGTTTTGTCTATGACATAACTACTGTCATAGCCCTAAATCATTTAAATGCAATATTTAGAGGATCAATGTACAATTTTTAAAGTTTATAGGTTATAAGTATTGCAATAAATAACTTTAATATCTTTGAATTAGTGTATGAAATATAGACGATTTTAAGTGTGGTTCTTATAGTTTCATAAAGGAACACAAAAGTGCTAATTCACTGAATCCCACACTTTGAACATGATCCCAATTTAGTCTGGGTCGCTGTTTTTTTAATTTGGAAAATAACTGACAGATTTGTCACTTGCCACAGATATGAAGCAGGTGCATGGGAGCTGGTTGTTTTCAAACACTGCTATCTCTCCTCTCCTACAGTCAGCTCAAAAAGGTCAACGGGAGAAAATATCAGCACAGATGCAACATTTAAATATAAATCACCTCAAAATATTAAATACTCAACAAAATTTTTCCTCTTTTTTCATTCCTACTGGCATTTCCCAAGTAGTGCCAAATGTGAAACAGGCTTACTGTTTATCAGACCAGAAGAAAATGCGATGGAATTTTGCACCGATTTAAGAAAAGCACTGACAAAAATAAAACTTTTCTTATTGCACACTATACAATACAAAATTACCAATGCATATTTTATTATTCGCTTTAAACATTAACTATTGCATATCATAGGTTTCATTTTATTAATGTCTAATATCTGAGTAAAATGGGATTTCTTAATTCATTCTGCCATGCCTAATGCTGCGAAAAAGGTTATGCCAATAGCTTTGCAGTAACTTCTGCTACTAAAATAGCCCGGCTCTCTCCATAAGTTGTGAAACTAAGTAGCTGAAAACCACGGGTCAAGCTAACTTACCATATGCCTTCTGAAATAATCCTTTTGAGAATCAAGAAAAGTCGGCATGTATTTCCACTCTTCAATGTTCGGTTTCTTAAAGAAACATGATAATTTATCCAAAAATTAAACTTTAGAAATTATGGTCCTGATTTACATTTTTTTGAAGTGATCTATTTCATGAGATTTTAAAATAAAATACTGTTACTTTAAATTCTTCTCAGAGGAATTTTATTCTGCTGACCTTTTGAGCCCAAAGTCCTGAAAGGATCTGGAAGGATGATTTGAGGCATTACTACTCCCCCAAAGCAATAACAACACACAGGTTTGTTTGTTTGTTTGTTTTTTAACATATATGCATTTAGGGGTTATATTCATTCACTAGAGCTGCCACAACAAAGGACCACAGAATTCTATTGTCTCACAGTTTTGGAGGCTAGAACTCTGAAATCAAGGTGTCCTGAGGTTTGGTTCTTTCTGGGGGCTGTGGGGAAAGATCTTTTCCAGGCCTCTCTCTCTGGTTTGTAGATAGCTGTCTTCTCTTTGTGTCTATTCACATGGCAAACTCCCTGTGTGTGCATGTTTCCAAATTTCCCCTTTCCATAAAGGCACCAGTCATATTGGATGAGGACCTACCCTAATGATCTAATTTTAACTTAAAGACCATATTTTGAAATAAGGTCCCAAACTGAGGTACTGGGAGTTAGGATTTCAAAATATAAATTTTGGGTAGGGAGCCACACTGCAACCCATAACAGGAATAAAATAATTATTTAAATTATTCTGGGAAATGTTCTACAGACATTCTAGTCTTAATTCATAAAAAACAGTTATCTTCTTACCACAAAGAATTCTGACTTCATTGAATTTTATGGGTGTCTTCCTATGAGGCAATCTAGTAAGTAAAAATGTATCAAACAGCTCTTGTCTGCATCTTTAGAGATAATTCACTTCATTCTACCCCTCTAGGCCATTAATAAAAGAGTGAGAATGTGAATGTTCTTACATTCAGGCATACAAGCAGACATGGTCTGATCTAATTTGCCAGTTATTCTTAGAAAGTATTTTCCCATTATGTTTTGTTTAATATAAAAGTGAAAGAAATTTTACTAAATTTGGCAAACAAAAAAGAAACATTTAAAAACTCAATATTATGTATGGATAAAGGAAAATTTAAAGATATATTAATATATTTCAAACAAAACATTTTGACTAAGAGTTTAAAAATTGAAATAAAATTTAATATAAGTGTTACAGTTATTGGTGATATAAATGATTACATCATAAAAAATGATTTGTTAATGAACCAGAATTCTAAAAAAATCAAGGGTAGTGTAACTATCAAATAGCCTTAAATGCCATATTTCAGATATAATATGAAACAATATAGTTAGTTCTAAGTTGTACTAGAGTACACTTATCTATTCTTTTTATTTGTATATAAAACATGCTTAAAGATTCTAAATTCCCTTACTATTACACAATTGCTTATCAGTCACAAATTTCTATTGCTAAATGATACTCACAGGTTTTTTTTTGTTAAAGAAAAAAGATAGTATTGTAGTTGAGTAGAGTAAAAGCAATGTTCTAGAAATCTTCTATCACACACGTTTTTAAAATTGCCAACGACTTACTATTTTTATTGGTTTTATACCTAGGACCGCTAATACACCTAAACTTGCTAAATTAATTGACTCTGGAGGGCACTGCAAGGTTAGTTAAAGCATTTAAGTGAAGCTCTATGTCCTCAAATCCTCAATCCATCAATTCATCTGGGTCTTCATATTCCATATTAGTAATCAGAAAACTTACAAACAAGTAACTGGTCTCTCAAACAAATAGGCACACTATGATGTTTACACGTGAATTAAAGTATTCAGCAGCATTCTTCATCTTGAAAAATTCTAAATAATGAAATCGTTAAAGAATATTGCTTCTAAAGCCTATGCTTAAGAGAAGGCTGACACACAAGAACTTTAGTAAATGCCACCAGTAGACTGAAAACCAGCTTTGGAAATGCATTATTTAAAATAAAACTTGGCACATTACATTTTAATATGAATAATTGCTTTGGTTTTGCTATTTGGGCTGTGGTATTCTTAAAAATGAGAAACTGTTGCTAAACGCCTTTTAAAAATAATGTTTTGTATCTTGTGTCTTCTATAGTTCTTATTTTATTTAAGATAGTATTAGGGTTGACAGCTTTGTTTTTATTTATACCAGTAAAGAAAATTGACTTCTAGGAGAAACTAACATGGTTTCTCAAGCTAGTATGTAGTGAGAACAAAGAATTGAGACTGTGTAGGAAAGTTGTCATACAGGGTGTCAGCTCCCGCTCCCCACATAAGAATGCAGGATTTAGTAGTGAGGCCAGAAAGGAACACTGTGGTGCAGGAGACCCTGCTCACTGTGCCATTTGTCGTGCGGGGCGACCTGCGGGGTCTCTGGTCCCGCTCCCCACATAAGAATGCAGGATATGGCTAGGCCAAAAAGGAACACTCACGGAGCTATAGATAGGGGAATCATACCACTATACTCTCACTGGAGGCTGGATCCACACGACTTGCCACCTGCTGTTCATTTCTCTGCCTGCCAACCGACCAACTGACCAACCAACACAGCTGTGGCAGTTATATCAGTGGCTAATTGACTAACTGGTTACATCTGATGGTCAATTAGCCACAGCTGACGGCCATCTACTACTCGAGTCAGCACCATTCCACGTGAGGCTGAGAGCCTGGAAACTGCTCTGTGGGGCTCTGTCCCCACAAACACCCGTGGAGCTATAGGTAAGGGAGTCATACCACTATATTCTTGCTGGCAGCTGGGTTGGAGACACAGGAGCAGGAGCCACACTATTCACAATCTGCTGTCCACTTCTCTCTGGCAACCAACCTCACTAGCTAGCTGCAATCGGCCGTGCTAACTGCAATCCATTCTTGGTAGTTTAGCCACCGTCTTCTTGCTAGCCCCCATTTTCTGCTAGCATAGCCACGACAGTTATATTAGTGGCCAGTGGCTCACTGGTTATAGCTGATGGCCAACTAGCCACAGCTGATGGCCATCCAATCACAATAGATAGCCATTTACTACCCGAATGAGCACCTTTCCACATGAGGGCAAGAGCCTGGAACTGCACTCCTGGCTCTGTCCCCACACTCCATTCCTACAGGGTCTCGCCTCACAATCTATGCAACAAGCATCTTCTGCGAGGGGCCCTGCACGAAGAACCCGGAGGTGAATGCAATATCCTGGACACAGCCAGGCTCCCTGGGAACAGCCAGGATTTCTCAGGGCACCACCAGTCATTTCGGGCACAGCCAGACTTCCTGGGCTTCTTAGGGTACCACCAGTCTCCCCAGGCACAGCCAAGGCCTCTCAGGGCACAGCCAATCTCTCTGGGTACTGCCAGACTTCCTGGGCACAGCCAGGGTTTCTCAGGGAACCACGAGTACTTCTGGGCACAGCCAGACTTCCTGGGTTCAGCCAGGGTTCTCAGGGCACTGCCACCTGTCATGCAGGGTGTCACGCAGGGTCTCAGCTCCTGCTCCCCACATAAGAACGCAGGATATGGTGAGGCCAAAAAGGAACACCCATGGAGCCGTAGATAGGGGAGTCATACCACTATAGTCTTGCTGGCGGCTGGGTTGGAGACACAGGCAGCAGGAGCCACACTGTCTGCAACCTGCTGTCCACTTCTCTGCCAAACAACCCCACTTGCTGGCTACAATCCGCCGTGCTAACTGCAATCTGCTCTTGCTAGCTCAGCCACCATCTTCTTGCCCCCATTTTCTGCTAGCGTAGCCACAGCAGTTACATTAGTGGCCAATGGCTCACTGGTTACAGCTGACGGCCAACTAGCCACAGCTGATGGCCATCCAATCACAGTTGATGGCCATTTACTACCCGAGTGAGCACCTTTCCACGTGAGGGACAGAGCCTGGAACTGCACTCCTGGCTCTGTCCCCACAAAAGTAGAGACTCTGTCTACTGATTGCAATGTTTGTCTACTAGGAAACTTTCCTATCTCAGAATCTGCAACAAGCAGAAAAAAACATTCCAAAATAAGGGATGCCACTGCTTAATAATTCAATAAAACATCCATTGGTTGAGTTAAGTAGTGTCTCCCTTGTGTTAGGAAAAGTCCTTGTGAGATAGAAAAATTATAGGCAGTCAGGAAAATGGCCGAGCTAGATGGGATTGAAGAATAAAACAAAGCCAGAGGAAATAACTTTATTCAAGCTACGGGACCTTCAGAGTAAAACTCAGGTGTAGAAGGGGGGGCCATTTTGCTTGTAACAAAGCCAAACTAAAACGCCTGCGAAAGCCCAGGGGAAGGACCAATCAGGTTGTAGATAACAATTTTAAACTACAGAGAACATGGGTAGTCTGAAGAGATAATAGCCTCTGTCAATCACAGGTGTCAATCACGTGGTCCCACACCTGGAGAGGAACAGCCCATCCCAGATGAAACCCTCAGGCTCCTGCGAGCCACGCCTTTTTAAGCCTTGCTTTTGCTCGGGGCTGCTCCAAAACCTGTGGAGTGTACTTCTTCTCCTAATAATGCCACCTTTGGGCATTTGGGCCCCCCCTTGAGCCCTCTGTTGAGTTTGAGACCTGCTCCAAACTCTTTGGAGTGTTATGTGCCTTTTAATAACGGCCCTTGAGCCACTGTTTTCTGCCTGGGCTCACTTCTATTTCTTTGAAGTGAACTTTTTCCTGTTAATAAAGTGCTCTTTACTACTTTACCTCGGTGTGGGGACAGAGCCAGGAGTGCAGTTTCCGGGTTCTTGGCCTCACGTGGAAAGGTGCTGGCTAGGGCAGTTAATGGCCATCAACTGATTGGATGGCCATCAGCTGTGGCTAGTTGGCCGTCAGCTGTAACCAGTGAGCCATTGGCCACTAATATAACTGCCGTGGCTACGCTAGCAGTGGATGGTGGCTGGCAAGTGCGGATTGCAGTTAGCAAGGGATTGGTTGGTTGGTTGTTGGTTGGCAGAGAAGCAGCAGGCAGGTTGCGGATCATGTGGCTCCTGCTTCCTGTGTCTCCAACCCAGCTGCCAGGGAGACTATAGTGGTATGACTCCCCTATCCATGGCTCTGTCGGGGTTCCTTTTTGGCCTCACCAGGTCCTGGGTTCTTGTATGGGGACCAGGACCTGAGTCCCTGCGTGTCACTCGGTATCTCGTTTAATTCTTTGTTCCAGACGCCAAGAAATTGGACACTGTGTCAAGGTGGGCCCAACCCCCGGGAAGTAACAGCTAAGCTTCCCAGTTATCCTCCCTGAGGTTCGGGTTCCACCCCTGATGTGGGAAGCTAGCCTAGACTCCGCCCGGACTCCTCTGGGTTCGACCCCTAATGTGAGAGCCAAGCCTGGACTTGTCACCAAGAAGGGCCCACTGTCCGGTAACACTTGTACATATTGCTACAACTTTATCATTATGCTATATTTTAAATTTTCTTTTACACATCTTGTTAAGCCGTATTTAGGGCAGGAGCAGAAACCTTATCTTAAAAGCAATCTTGTCTTGATCCTGTCTTGCTTTATCTCCTAAGGGCCTGTGATCAGCAGGCCTGGGCAGTCTGGACAGAGACCTGGGGCCAGAGTGTGGAGCTGGAGGACTTGGTCATGCCCTGAAGCCCTTTGTCATTGAAGGGGGAACAGCCTTGTTTACCCCTCCTATAAAACTCCACACCCCTCCTTGCTCATAGAGGTTATGGTCTTCTCCCTCTGCTCTAGCCTGACCTCCCGCAGTTCAAATGCGCTAAATAAATTCTAATAGACCAATTTTGGTCTCCTGAGACTCATTCCTCCGGCCATGCCTAACACATCTGTCTTCTCACAAAATTGTGAACTTTTAGGATGTTCACTGCCTGCTTCAGAATTTGAAATGAACACAATATTTTTGAAATTAATGTAGGCATTCACGTACTTCAAGTATTATAAACATGGAAAATTCCTAATTTTTATATTGATTCTCTGATAAACAATCTATGCATTGCAAGTAAAAACAATTTAAAAAAAAAACAAACAAAACCACTCCATTTTCTCTGAAATTTAAGCTCTTGAAAAATGGCATTTAAAATATTTAATGATTCTGTGTTTTTAAAATGAATTATTTGGAGAATGTTAACCTATACTTAAAAGAGAAAAAAATCAAGTGTCTGCTAATTCAATGTAAATTAGTCTCTTGGATTAATTAAACAAACTGAGCCTTCTGCCACAAAAATTAGAAAACAGGAGGAGTAAATAGAAAGCAAGGATTAGCAAGTATGGCAAATCAGTAAAGAGGCAACTATTAACATGTAAACAAATATAACAATTGTTATGTTTAATCAGAACTGAGTTACTAATCTTTTCACAGATAATATTTGTTTTAATCCTTAACAATGCTGTTGATTATTAATAGTTCCCTCAAGCAGAAAGAATCCTTAGAAAATGCAATTTGTATTGGGATTATATTGGTTTTTAGGAAATAATGAAGGAAAAAAAAACATATTATCATTTTTCACCACAACCATCCCAACTCTACCCACACATAATAAAACAAATACAAATGGGTTGATGTATTCATAGATACATGACAGCATTTTTTTTATAAACAAAATATATTTCTGTAGAAAAGTGTTGTTTACATATAAGATGGTTCAATTCCGAGAAGTGAATATTAATTTTCTGGAACATTTTGTAATGTCAAGTGTAAGCCAAGCACTGTTAGGTAGTCCCTAGTGTTCAATGTTCTTAAGACATAATGCCTGACCATAAGACACGTACTGCCTAATGGAGACTACAGGAAAGTAAAGAGGTTATTTCAAATAAGAAACCTAAGTGCTATGTATGCTAGAGGTAGTTACAAGGAATTATAAAACCAACCAACATCGTAAGGAGTCAGAAAAGCCTTTTGAGGTCTCAGGGATACACGAGGTGAATAGAGGGAGATTATTCCAGGCAGAGGCTAAGCATATGTAAAAGGCTTGAACGTGAAACTGAACCCAATTCTTCCAAACCATTACATGATAACCAGTATGGCTGCTCGGGTAAAAATGGGGGCCTGGCCAGTGGTGATCCTAGAGAAATGAAAAGTCCAGGTTACAGGTTCTTGTTGGCTATACTTAGGAGTTTGGATTTTATCTTTGGGGATATAAAGAGTTATTCAAAGATTTTAACATATTGTGATCCTTTTGATTTTAAAGATATCACATTGCCTTCAGTTTGAAGAATGGATTAGAAAGGGACAATGGCAAAAATGTCAACACTTTGGTTCTGGTTATAATTCTGTCAATAATAATGGTGGCCTGAGCTACAGTAGTCCCAGCAGGCCTGGGAAAGTGGAAGCCCAGAATGCTCGAGTTTCTATATTGGATAATTTCCTAAGTGGTGTCTTATTTGTACTCACAGGATTTTAATCTATGGAGGTGACCGAGTGATGACAAGGAGAAGCTGATGCCATTGAAAGGAAGATTTTTATTTACATTTCCCCAGAGGATGGGGCTCACGTTGCCATGTGAGGCTGCATGGGAAAGCACCAAATTTCCAGTCAGGGAGGAAGCAGAAGTGATGAGAAAGACTAGGGTAGCTCTTTTTGGTGTTTCCCCAGAAAGGCAAGGCTGGGCAGAGTAAACAAATTAGCATTGGTGGCTTTGAATAGTTCCAACAGGTCTGGGGCTATAGGAATGCTTTCCAGTTTCCTACTACCTGGCCCTGGGGTGATTCAGGACAAGGGAAATAGTGGCTTTGTGTGTGAGAGTTAGATAAGGATGTAGTTGGGGTGGCTAAGGATTGGGTGATTTTCATATGAATGGCGTGCTCTTAAACAAGTTCTTATTATGTTTACAAATTAGCTAACCTTAGGAAGGGCAGTTTCTTCCTACTCCATATAAAGAACCCAAATTCAACAGCATCAAAAATACAGAAAATATGTTAATACAATTGGTCCTGTAATAAATGGATGTCAAATAGAAAGTACACAATCTAAGAAGACAGAACAGATGGTGGTACCATTCACTGAACTCTTTCAGGAATAAAGGCTGGTCTGTTCATGAGAGGCAGTGAAAGTAGAAATGTTTGGAGTGGTATTAATGAATTAAAATAGAGATGTCCAATAGATAAATGTGTAGACCTGCAAAATCAGAAGAGAAATGTGGACATCAGAGTTGAACTTGGGAGTTATTAGCAAGAGTTATTAGGGACTCATTAGGGAGTTATCAATAAGAGTAGAAGGTAGTACATTGGAAAGATGTCAACCAAAGGGCATCCACTGAGTAAGAAGGGGCCTCGGGCAGAATCCTATAGATGGTTTAGAGTTAAATATCATCCTTGCTGCAATATAGTACTAGGTAAGTCAAGAGGAATGCAAACACATTCATTGGCTATTTCAGACCCTCTGTAATTTGAATATTTTTTATATTCAGCACCCTGAGTCAGGTCTATGAACAAAGTATATGCATATGCTTACATTTTTAGTCTGAGTGTTGTTTTATAACAGGCAAAAACATAAACAAAAACAAAAAAAAACAACCCTTAATACATTAAGATTCCTGACAACACTGACCACTTCAGGGAAACCACTGTGAACACGTACTATTATGAAAAAAAAAATTGATATACAGTTTTTAAAAATATGGATGGAGTTGCAATAATTAATAGGTACAATAGGTTTGTATCATTTTATTTAAAAAGTTCAGTAGACTTATCTTCTCAATAAGCTCAGATATTCTAAAGAGATGCCCATGCTGAATTTTTTGAGCTAAATTTGTGACACTGTGTTCATATACATTGTATCTGGAATTTTTAAAAGCGATATCCCTAAAAAAATTTTAAATCAATCAGTCCCCTGGATATTCTCTTTCTGATACAGTGGTAAATCAGTAGGATAAATTTTTTCAATAAACGCGTGCATTTTTCTCTGCATGTATTTCTCCATCCAGGAGAAATAAATTCTACTGATTTTACCTCAAACTGTGAAACTTCATTGAATCAATCTGATTTAGTTGTCTCCATAGCACCCCACAGAGTTATTACAGTGTTAGACTAGTGCATAGAAATGAAAGAAGTCCAGCCAGTGAGGCTAAAGTTTGGAGATAAAAGAGAGAAAGGGTGTCATGATGCAGAGCTCCTGAGAAATGGACAGATTAGATATATATTTAGGAGGCAGAAATGACAGGTTGTATCGATGGATTTGATGTAGAAGTTGAGAGAGAAAATTATCCAAGATAACTTTCAGTTTTCTGGCTTGAGCACCTAAGTAAATGGAATGTGTCACCAACTTGGGGAAAATTGGACGTACATAGCTTCAGTGACCTAAGCAACTTGTAATTTCTTTTTGAGATGTATTAAGCATGGATGCTTTCACGTATCCAGAAAAGATGCAAAGAAGGCACTGGAATATTGGTCTGGAGATCAGAAACAAAGTCTATGCGATATATACTTCAGAGTTATTAGTATATTGATATCCTGTAGGGTTACAAGCTATTAAAATTAATTGGGAAGACTGAGCCCACAAGATAAAAATGGCCCAGGATATAGTCCTGAAAAGAAATCTATACTGGAGTAGAACAGAATAATATTAAAAAAGAAAATTTAAAAAAATATGGTGAGATAAAAACTGTTTTTGAGATTAGACTAACGTAACGCAATAAAAGCCAAGAAATAGAATATTTCAAGACAATACATTTTTCCGCTAATTTGAACAATATTAAGAAGTTTAATATGATTAAAATTTAAAATATATATTTGCTTAACAGAGTTGGAGGTTTGAAAGAGTAGATTGAGAGGAGTGGTAGAGAAGCCTGCAGTTGTTTGGAAAGTTGACTGGCAATGAGATGAGAAGTCCATGTGTTGTAGAAAACTTTTGAAAAGCTTGCAAATTAGAGGAAAAGTGAAAAGTTGACGCAGTGAGTATTCAGAAATTATAGCAAACAGCTCAATGAAATTCATACAACCGTTGCTTTAATTGTTCTTGCTGTTTTAACAAGTTTGTTTGCTTTTAAAACGGAAGCTACTGGGTCAAAATTGCCTGTTAATTACAATGATGCTAAAAATATGCAATGATTGAACAGTTAGGAGAGTGTGCAGATAAACAAAGGGGAAATTTCACTAAGTAGGTAAGGGGACGTGATTCATAATACAGGTGGAGAGTTTGGCTTTTGTTGGAACGAAAAACTTTCTTTGCTGTAACAGAGAGGAGAAGATGGATGCAAATAGAAAGTAGGTTTGCTTATTTGTGAGTGGTAAAGCTTCTACTAACTCAATACATCATCAGAAAATGCTATCAGCTATTCTAGGTTGTGTGTGGGAAAAAAAGAAAAGGGCTATTAGATGTGGTGTACAGACAGGGAATAGTCAGTCCAGCGAGAGAAGAAGGGGCTTCAGCAGGAATAGGTCATTGTACTATTGAGCAGTATTAGTGCTCAAAAGGGAATGGCAATCATGAATTTATAATTTATATTCATGAACTTATGTCATGAACTGACACATCCAGTTGCATGAGTTTTCTCCATCAATGTTTAGCTGCAGATTGGAAAAATTGCTGTAAATATATTAATTCAAGGCCAGGGCTTGCTATGAGAATATGGTGGAATGAGACTGGATCTCGATGTGGTAGTATATTTACAAGACAATATTTTAATACTGGTGCATTACTCTCAGCTAGATAATTAGGAGGAATAAAAAGGCTGATGAGCACAGAGAAGTTGAGACTATCAACAGAGCTTTTCATGACATTAAGGAATAGTTACATGTTAGGCACCTACTTCATAAAGTACAGTGAAAAGATTTACATGCTTTTAGTGAGAGCATTGGACATTTAAATATCTGATTTAGATTGTGGTGTAGTTTTTACTGATGTAAATATTAAGAGGTTTACATAGAAATGGGTAGCTAAGGTAGATGTTGAAATAACATTTAAAAACTTAGAATCAAGGGCTGAGAGGATCATACACTCATGTACAGATGCCATCCAAAGGTGAGGACAGAACATTATATCATGACAATAAATGTGAGCAAGGAAAGAAGTTCAAGGTTTCAGTGAAAAACTTAAAAGTTCAAAGAATTTATTGTTTGAAGTTAGCATACAATCACAAAATACAGAAGCTACATAACATGTGCTATGTTTCAATATCAATTTTCTGATGATAATTGTCCTACAATGTAACTCACTTCTGACACTAACAAACCAGAGTTGGCATTGGAGCCCAGGAGTTAAAAGGCAAAGTGCTTAAATTCTGACACTAACTAAACACAAATTCAGGGGTTCCCATGACCCCTATTCAGGTTTGATAATATGTTAGAATGATTCATAAAACTCACTTGAGGCACTATATTTACAGTTCCAGTTGTATTATAATGGATACAACACAGGACAGCCAAATGGAAGAGACAAGTAGATCAAGGTCTTCAGTGGGAGTGCGCGGTGTGCAGAGGATCCTTTTCCCTTGGATTCAGGGTGAGCGAACCTCCCAGTACATAGATATGTCCACCAATCAGGAAGCTCTTCAAGCCTTGTGGTTCTGACTTTCTCTTCAAGGTGTCATTACATAGGCATCATTGATCATTGGCCAAGTGACTGAATTCAATTTTCCCTCCTGGGACCAGAGAGGTCTGAGGGGAAGATGCTGAAAGATTCAGCCTTCTAATCATGTGGTTAGTTTTTAGGAGACCATCTCCCATCCTGAAACTATCTAGGGCTCCACCCTAAGTCACCTCATTAGGATAATAAAAACACTCCTATCACTTAGGAAATTCAGGGTTTTGGAAACTCTCTACCAGGAACCAGAGCAAACATCAACTTTTTTTTTTTTTTTCCTTAATTGTAGCTGAGGCGTAAAATAAGCAAGGTTTTTGTTGTTGATGTTGTTGATTATACAATGTCATAAGATGAATTCTTTGGGGACAATGTGCTTTAATATAATCCAGAAGTCTAATACTATTTTAGTATTATATCCTTCACATAAATTTTATGATATGAATGAAGTAACACTGAGTAGATTGGCTCCTTTGCACGAGAAAGGAAATCGTATTTATTGAACATTAAGTGAGGAATTTGTAGGTGTTGGCTTACAGAATCTTCAACACAAGTTTATGTGGTTAAGAGATAGAGGCGCAAAGATGTAAAATTCATATTTAGCAATAACGGATTGGATTTATTTCTGAGCCCAGAGTCCATATTCTTCCCATTAGTCCCTAAACAGAAGCACAGTAAAATCATTAGTGGGTGTTTTTTTTTTTTTTTTTTCTTTGTTGTTGCTGTTGTTTTAAACAAATTTTCTCTGGGAGAAATTTCCATGTTATTTTTAACATGCTCTACAGTGGCTCCATACACTGCTTTTATCCATAGGCCTCTGTAATTCACAACATTGATCTCTTCACATTTAGTAAACATTCCAAGTAGAAAGTTGATCTTATTCCCATTTCTGCTTCCTCCATATCTCTTTAGATTCAATTGCATAATGTTGGCTATCAGTACGGTATGACAGACCCAATTTCAGAAATGCTAATTCACAATGTATACAAGTAAATATACATATCATAAGGAGGACTTTGGGCCAGAAATTTTGATTAAATTACTAAAAAAAAAACTAGTAATCATTCACATCATTACAACTTGTCATTACATTTTCCTCTATCATTTGTATTAATTTTAGAGCACCTAAAATATTCTTTGTCTTCAGATCATTAATTTCAAGTTAATGGGAATAAACAAGAGATGTTTGACTGATAAAATTTGACTTTTATACATGTTCATTCTTTTTATGCTCCTTATAATCATGAAGGGTTTCTAAAATTTTCCCAGGCAATTGTTTTTCATGTTGTCAGAACATGACCCAGTAGTGTCAATTTGGGTATCTCCTAGTAAGAAAAATTTCCTTCAGAATTTCCTCTAGAGTGACCAGCATCACTCTAAAAATTGCCTGTTCAGAGCTTTCCTGTAGTGACTGGTTCATGGACCTTGGCAACGGTTTAGATGTTTAGAAAAATGAACAATGACTGATAATGTCAAATTCATGTAGAGTCAGTACTTGCAATTTTTCAGCTATATGCTCTGCTTTAAGTCATATAACCCATCTAACAACTCACAGGAAATCACTGCAGGATGGAAATAAAATATAACTAGACAGTGGTTTTGCAAAGAAAGGTTTCCTTTTTAGACTTGAGAACCACTCCAGGCCATGTAGCTCTAATGCTCTGGCTCTTCTGTCCCTAAGGCATGACATAATTCATATCCGGCTCACTTGCCCTTCCCCTATTCCATAGTCAGTTTCATAACCCCAACGTGAGTTCATAAAGAGATGACAGGATTTGTACTCTTCTTAGCCTGTTGGCTTATCAGATGATTCTTGATGAGAAGTTACACCAGCTGAAAGCTTGCTTTGAATGTTTTTCTGTTTCTGTAACCCCTGAGAGTTTTGCTGTCATGTTTGTCCTGGGCCAATAGTCACCTTACTAGATCATGGCTGATTGTGAAATTATGACAAGAACACTGCTGAGTTGTAGTGTACACCTTAACAAATTACTTAGTTAATTGGTATCTCATGCTGGAATTACTCCAACAATTATATAACAGTCTACAACCTGGGATAGAATTTTGACCATAATGAACCAATGCTCTTAGGAGTTTATGGCTATGGTTGGAATGAAAAATTTTAAATATTGGATATGCATATTTTTCCCTCTAGAAATGTTTGTTATTTATAGTCTTGATCTTTTAAGTTTTTGAAAATTAAATATGATATCCACAAATACACCATTATAATACAAAATAATGTATATCCTAAATATTGCTTAATTGAGCCATGAGAGACATTTCCCAGCAATGACTGACATAAAGAAGCCATGTATTAAATACTTTAAACATATAGTTAAAGTGAACAGTAATCTTAACCATTCTTTTGTCTAGGATGGTATTCACGTATTAAAACAATCTGTTTAACCTGAAACAGGTAGTAAAGTTAATATTTATTCTATATTCAAATTAATATAATTATCACCAATAATTAGCAACTATCGATCACATAATAGCTGTGTAATATCTAGCAAACTGATATAGAAACCCGTCTTAAGGCACTATTATAAAAGAAGTGGAAAAAAAGGTGGTAGTAATTAGATCTATTTTTGCCGCTATGAATGCAGCAGGTTAGCTAAGACTCTGCTCCCCATATTACAGCTATAATGGGTAACATAGTACTAGGGACAACCATTGCAACAGCCTCCTAATTTAGAGATTCTGATGTAGGAGGTATAATACTAGAAATATTTGGGATGGTAGCTTTTTGATTCCCCAGCTTCCTAATTCCAGTAAGTTTTATTCTGAGTGTGTCACATTAGGGACCTATCATAGAATCTGTGCCTCTAACCACTCAAAATTCTTTTTAAAATAATTTAATTCCCTATATTAAATTGATACGTATAATAGCTATTCTAATATCATTTCACAATAGCTGAAACATGAATGGTTCAGAAAAGAGTACAAATTATTCCTAATCACATTAACAAACTCTAAAATTACATATCATCATTAGTGTTGTATTTTCCTGCTCCTTTTTTATTGTATGTATCATTCTAAATAAAATTTTGATTGTACTAGAAAAAATGTTTCCCATACTACAGTTTTAGCTAACCATATATTTTGGTATTTCCATATACCACATGAATTTTTTAAAAAATTAACAGTAATGTCAAATTTTCAGTATAAGAGACATTTATCAATATTTGGATAATTGTAATCCAAATACTCTATTTTTGTAGAAATTCCTAATTGTGTGAGTCTCAGAGAGAATCAGGACCCTCCCTTGACTACAAAATCCAACCTGCCAAATATGTCTCCACTGTCCCTTATAGCCCAATCCTTAATGCATGATTTATACTCTGCCAAAATGATACACTTATCCAAGCCTTTAAGCTTGGCAGATGCGAGTAGAGTTGAAAAATTCCTTACCACTCAAAAAGTGGTGTCACATGGATGGATCTTGGGATGATCATGCTAAGCAAAATAAGTCAGACAGAAAAACTTGAGAACCATATGATTTCACTCATGTGGGATACAAAAGTGAAAGCAACAAATGAACAAGATAAACAAAAACTCATAGACACAGACAGCAGTTTAGTGGTTACCAGAGAGTAAAGGGGGTGGGGGTTGGTAGAAAAGGGTAAAGGGGATCAAATATATGGTGATAGAAGAAGAATTGACTCAGAGTGGTGAGCACACAATGCAATATATAGATGATATAGTATAGAATTGTACACTAGAAACTGACATAATTTTACTAACCAATGTCACCCCAATACATTTAATAAAAAATAAAATACAAAAAAAAATAATAATAACGGTGTCACATTCCCGTTGATGATGGAGCTAACTGGGACATTCTAAACAGAATATTCCTATAAAACCACTTTAGCTTTGCTTTCCTGATGCCTGCCAACATTAAGTTCCTGCCTGTTTTCCAATCCTGGCTCGTCATGCTTTCCTTTAATTCTCTGTAGTACCAGATAGCTTTCCAATAAATATATTTTCTTCTTAAGTTAGCCAGGGTCCATTTGTATTGCCTACAATTTAAATTACTAACTGATGCATTTGGAATAAAGAAAATGTTCTTGAAAGAAGAGCAAGAACTCAGAAGGAAAAGGTGAATGTGATTATATATTTGTCCATAGATATTCAGGACTGGATATTATATTTGAGATTGTAAATGCTCTTCTTTAATGCAATTCTCTTGGTATTAAAATTGTAGATTTTTTAAACAAATTTATTAAGGTAAAATTGATTACATGAATTAACACTGTAAATTTTTTAAAAAGTTTTGTCACATGTACACATATGAAACCATCACCAAAATAAAGATCATGAACATATCTTTATTTCCTCATACTCCTTTATAATTCTCTCTTCCTTACACCCACTACTTCTCCCATTCCCAGATGACCACTGCTCTGCTTTCTTCACTATGTATTACTTCAATTTTTAAAAAAATTTATATGAATGGAATTATATAGTATGTATCTTTTCACTTAGCATAATTATTTTGATATTTATCCACGTAGCTGCAGTCATATATTTCATTCCTTTTTTATTGCAGAGTAGTTATTTCCTTATATGGATATATCAACATTTGTTTATCCATTCCTTGTTGATGGACACTTGGTTTGTTTCCAGCTTTTAATAGTACTAACAAAGCTGAAATGAACATTCGTGGACAAGTTTTTATGTGGACATACACTTTTATTTCCTTGGGAATATACCTAGGAGTAGAATGGTTGATCATATGTTAGGTACATGTGCAACATTTGAAGAAACTAGCAAACTGTTTCTCAGAGTATTGGAACAAATTTTACATTCCTACCAACGTGGACTGAGTGTTCTAGTTGCTCTACATCCTAGTCAATACATGGTATATACCTTGCTTATATAATATACTATAAAATTATGTACTTACCTGACTATAGGAGCCACAATATACAGTGCAATATTCAAAAGAAATGGGGATAGCAGTTTTCCTGTCTTTTTCCAGGTTTATGGGGGAAGCATTGATTTCTCATCATTAAAGCCAGCTATAGGATTTTCATGGATGTTCTTTAACAGGTCGAGGAATTTCCCTTCCTTCCCAGTTTGCTAAAAGCTTTTTAACAAGAATGTACGTTGGATTTTGTAAAATAATTTTCTGGATATATTGAGATTTCAATATACCAGGAGTGCCAAAAAAATGTATACAAGTGGACACTTTGATCAACACTTCTCAAACAGTAGTTCGAAATAATCTGGTGTCTGGACACTGATAGTAACCACTTTGAGCACCTTTGTAAATGCAGAAGTCATATGTGACTTGTATTCATCTTTTGTTATTGGTATATATTGAGTATTACAATTTTAATACAGTTTTCCTTTCTTAAAATGTGTATACACTTTTTTGGCATCCTCTGTATTTTTGCTTGTTTCTTAATTTCTAGTATGTTCACTGCAATTGATTGATTTCCTATTAAACAAATCTTGCATTCCTGGAATAGATCCCATTTGGTCATAGTTGTATTAGTGTTTTCATATATTGTTGAATTTGTTTTGCTTAAGAAATATTGGTGGTTTAATTGTGGTATAGATCTTTCCATAACTTTACAGTATATTATATAAGGACAGCATATAGATTAATAAAAGAAGTAGCTCTTGACTACTTATTTCCAAAAGTGCCGACAATAATCTCTGGAACCCAAAATACCTTTTACAATTGTCAATGAAGTTTCACTTATTTCTGGTGTGTGTAGTTGATGAGGTGTGGCCTCTGTGGGGACAAGTAGTTGTTTAAATATTTCCTTGTCTCTAACGAACAGAAATCAGCAGTTTGGGGTCTGCCCATAATTTAGTACTCTTTCCCATACTTCCTCTCTGTATGACGGCCTCTAGGAAAGACATTTCTGCATGCTTTTCTTGCTGATGGACATTCCTTGTCAATGCTCAAGTTTCACTCTTCTTTTCTTTTATGGAATTCAAAGTATCTTCTGCCACCAGCCTCAGATGCAACTCTCATTGCTGTAAACAAGCCACTGCCGATTTTTGGTTTTGCTCATCATGAAGTATCATCACTTTAGACAACTATCATGAGCTAATTATGTCTGAGAATTTATCTGCATGCATCTTCTCTCAGCATCTTCATACATCTCAGTTTGATCTTCAGTGATTTTGACAGCTCTTCCTCATGAGTATTGGTTTGTGGTTACAAATCTTTTATAGTTTTAGAGAAGTTAATTTGCAAATCTGTTACTCATTATTCTTGTTTTTTCATATAATTTTAGTAACTAAAATTTCTGGTAAAATGGGCTTTAACTTTCAATGATGAATATATCTTTGAATGAAAATAAATTGTTTCTTGGTTCATAATAAAACTATTTATTTTTCTTTATCTTTCCTGAAGACGTCTGCCCTTTCTTTCTATTACCTCTCTAGGACTAAAAAATATTTACTTGAATTGACCTTAAAAAACAGCTTATAAAAGTGTACAGTTAACTTAAATTCTCTTTTATCTGACCTTTACTAGACTTGGTTAAGATGGATTTTTTTGGTCCACCTTGTAGAATTTTTTTTATATACTAGGATGGCTTTGTCATTCTTTGTATAGTTCCTCAAGAGTAACATTATTAATATTCTGCCAAGTACACTTTTTAAAATAGATTTATTCCCATAGATTAGTATATTTTCATTATAGCTTACAGAGACTTTGAGGTGAATGATTTAAGCTCCATGACACAACAGATATTGCATTTCTTGGCAATTATTTCATGCCTCAGGTTGTATGAGGCACAGAGCTAAAGGACATTTTTCTCCCCACGTGATAAGCACCAGGTTTTATAAAACACCACTAACTACAGAGTAGTGTCCTTTTAACAAGAAGAGACTTAAATAAGTATGAGGCATGCATTTCCTCCTAGCTGAAAAACATACATGACTACCCAATTGTCAGATAACATGGGAACTAAGATTTTTATATCTTAGTGCAATAATCCATTAAATAATATGTATTGATTAGCTGTTTGCTTTTTGAGCTAAACACTCAAAATGCACCCTCCATTTCAATGTTTGCAAATGCTACTGACATTTTGTTGAGCTAGCTTCTTAAATTTACTTAATTTTACTAATTCAAAGGGGAGCACAAACAGCTTTCTTTAATCTATAATTTGAGAATTTTGCATGAATTTTGCATATTTATTGATTGTAGTTGAACAAATATACGTTTGTCCTTACAGTGTTAAACACAAAAGTATCACTGTTCATGCTATGTAAGTGTGATTAACTTATGAAAAATTCATCAAGTGCCCTGAGATCTGTATGGTTTATTTAAAAATTATATATAGAGTTTTGAAGAATAAAAATGGTTTGACAAGTAGGCAGCCCACAAAGAAACTGACACATACATCAAGGGAAGAAGATCAAACAGGAATGTAGCAGGCATATTCACCTTGTAGACATCAGTCTCTGGCTCCACTCCAAAGGGGTTGAAAGAACAAGACATGAAATATAGAGAAAGAAAAGAGCCATGAATCTCAAGGTTGAGAAATGAAAGACCATTTGACATTCAAAAGTGATTTTTTAAATTTTTTTTTTACATTTCGAATACACAATTAATAAGCTCACCTCAGCTTAATTTAGCTGAGTGCAACTGTTGTCTTAAGTCCACGGAAAATGAAAAAAAAAGAGCATATCAAAAAATGTTTCTACTAAACAGTATGAATCTCTGATTTCAGTTTTCCTTAATTTCCCACAACATGTAGGACAATGCTGGTAAGCTGTAGATACAAGCCTAAATTCAGAAGGCTAGTTTATAATATTTTAATTTTTAACATTTAATACATAGTTTTTAATTTTATTATAATGTCAAATGTTAATTAAGGGCTATATTCTAATTAAACATTGCATGTAACATTTTGCTTTTTACTTATTTGCTAATCATTAATTTAAATTTCAATATTCAAATTTATATATTTCTTTTAGTTTTAAAATTAAAGCCCATTAAACATCAGTGTGCCACTGAACTTATTTTGGATTTAGCTATTTTAAAACACTCTTCTGTAGAAAAACAAACAACACAAAAAGACAAAATGAAAAACACTCTTATGTAAAAGTATATAAAGATGCCACTAAAGCAAATAACCCATAGGCAGTGACAACAAAAACCACACTAGCTAAAGGTGATAAGAATTAAGAACATACTACCTTTTATAAAAGTGCTTTTTTAAATAGTTGAATACTGGTTTTTTAATCCAGTGGAATTGGTACATACAAAGATCCCTCAATTTTAATCCTTTAGCACACAAATCTTAAAGAAATGATATTTTCTGGGTACGAGATCAATAATTGTTAAATGACTATAATAAAAAAGGGGTAATTATCAAACTTTCTATATTTAAGAGTTATGTATGTGTTCTTTATATTCTGATAAATGCTAACAAATTGCCTTCTCAAAAGGTTCTAATGAGTTAAATTTCTTCCACTAGATATCTTTGCTCTCTCTGATGGGCAAGTAGTTACATTTTAATACTGGTTTAATTTGTATGACCTTGATAAATTTTGAGTTAGTAAATATTTTCATAAATTTTTATTGGCAGTTCATATTACTTTCTGTAAACTAACTGTGTATTCCTTATTCATTTTTTCCCCAATAGATTGGTTTGTGCTTTTTCTAGTTAATATTAATTGACCACAGAACCATCTGCCATTTTCATTTTCAAAGGTTTGCTTCAGACCATTTCCTATTCAGTATATTCCTTTGTTTCTCTGTGTTGTTTTCCTTTTCATCAATTTTCACAAATGAAAAAATAAAATCCTTCATATGTTTTGTTTATTTTTGCTGTTTGTTTTGTGTAAATATAAAGACTCTTTTCTTTCCTGAAATTTCTAAACCCATTATAATCCATTTTCTAGGTACACTTTTGACCTCATGTTTTTTTCCTTGTTGAATGATGTCACTGTTTCTTCTACAAAGACGTGACTTCCTTGTTTTTTTATCCCTTATAATTTTTGCTGTAATAAAATTGAAAGCTCACAGAACACCTTTATTATAAATTTTGAGAGGACACTTGGATTAAATTATTGAAGTTACTTTTAGTCTTCTGAATAAGGACATATCTGTGCAGTATTCACTTCTGCTTGGTGATTAACTACATAAAACTACCTGTGGAAAATGGGTAAAAAGCTTATAAATTGTACATTTAATCACTTCTGTTTATTTTTAACTCAGGTATAAACTCTAAAATGATTTTAAAACATCTTTTCTTACCTAATTTTATTTTCCCCTTTGCAAACTATGTTTTCATTTCTTAAGATAATTGTTTTACATTCATCTATATTCAGTCTTCAGATTTCTCAGCGAATTTGTCTCCAAAAGTGTGCTTTGATTGAAATCCCTATCCAATTTCAATTTCATATCTACTTTTAAAATTATTCTTTAGCCAACCAGTTTTAATTGCATTAAAAATATCCATTTGGGAATCAGATAGGATATTTTTTTAGCATTTACTAATTGTTGAACAACTGTCATATTTTAATATGTATTTACTTTGTGTCTGTCAAATATTGTAATTTTATTATACATAAAATATAAATTAGTTAATACTTATTTTCAGTTGTATAAAATGTAGAAACTTGTAACATGCTTCTAAGAGCATAAATATTTAAAATGTGCATTGAGAAGTAATTATAAGGAAAGGCAATGGAGGCCACACTCTTCCTTAGAGAAAGATCTTCCTTAAACTATCGTAGTTTATTCACATTTTACCAATACATATTTCACTTAAGAAATATCAGGATAAACACTTCTCTTCACTCCTGGCCTCCCCAACGTTCAATTTTAAGGTCAATTTCAAATGCGAGCTCCATTTTCTGAGGAGTCAGTATTAGCATGAGGGATATGTGTGGTTATCTATTGGGAGAAATGATTTCTTTGCTTTATTTTTTGATGGTTTCTTTTCAATGACTGGATGGGAGTATGGGGATTTTCCCCACTTTGGCTACCTCTTTGGCCTTTCCCTTTCTGTCTCTTTTGGTTAGTTCTCTAGTAATGCAAGGATTACCACAAAAATGCATGTTTATCTAGTGTCCCATTTATCTGTTTCTATTATTTTCACATAGATCAACAGATTGTTAAATCTGTAACATGCTTTTTATGTTGGTCTGACTTCTTACATTTACTAACATTGTAACTTAGATATACCAAGAAAATATGTACTTTAAAAAAACAACAAAAACCTCCAAGATACTCTTGTTCTTCCGGTTTGAGTGACATGTTTTCACCTACTCCTCCCAAGAACCCACAGTGTGTTTTCTTGTTCCTTCTCTAGAACTTGTTAGATATGTCAGCCTTTGCAGACCATTAATACCCTCGTGGCTTCTCCATCCCATCACTGGTAAAGTGTACACCACCATCTCTGTTTCAAACTACCATTTCCATGGGAATTATTTTCAATGTTTCAGGAACTCCTTACTACATAAAGCCTTCTCTTGGTATGGAGGACATGTACTCACTTTCTCAGGTTCCTTTGCAATGAGGTTTGGGGTGTGTCATCTGGACTCCTCCTATCACATTAAGTAGGTAAAAGGAGTTAAGTAGGTAAAAGGATCACAAGTAATAGACTTGAGCCATCATTGCAGCAGCACAGGTTGGTGTATCCAGTTTTCAGAAGTTGCATTTTTAGAGTAGGGTTCTAAGTAAGTATTGATATCAGCAATGAAAGTAGAGGTGTCAATCTTCTACAGAGGAGTGGCAGCATCTTCGTGGGATTAGCTCTGTCATGGAATTTTGGATTACTTTTTGTAGCTGTGTAGTCTCCATTTCTGGTTCTTTAGCCCTCTTGGCAAGATTCTATGTACCATCCAATATCCTTTAGTAAAGCTATTTTCCACTTAAATAAGCCAGAGTTGATTTATATTACTTTAAGTAAGCTCTCCTTTAAGAAACAATGCAAATTTTGATTTCAAAGCTTGAAAAATAATTATCATCTTTTATACAAGAGGCTAGGACTTCAGAAGACTTTTATTTTTAATTTATGTTTTCCTGTTTATAAAAACAAAAAGTTACCATAATGTGCATGCACACACACACACACACACACACACACACACACACACACAGTGCCAAAAAAATGTATACACATTTTAAGAAAGGAAAAATCTGTATTAATTGTAATACTCAGTATATACAAATTACAAAAGATGAATACAAGTCACGTTTGACTTCTGAAATTACAAGAGGTTCTCAAAGTGGTTACCATCAGTGTCCAGACACTTCTGATTACGGCAAACTACTGCTTGAGCAACGCTGACCAAAACTTGTACTTGCATACATTTTTTTTGGCACCCCTGGTATATAGTGTGTGTGTGGGTGCATATATGTACACACACAAGGTCTGCCAATTAAGTTTGCGAACTTGTTGCAATGATGTTTCTAACCTTTTTTTGACATCAGAGGGATAATTCATTATGAATCTGTACCAACTGGACAAACAGTTAATCAAGTTTACTATTTGGAAGTGCTGAAAAGGCTGCATGAAAAGTTAGACAAAAATGACCTAAACTTTTTGCCTTTCATGGCTCTTTCATCAAGACACTGTACCAGCCCACATGGCACTGGCTGTGAGGGAATTTTTAGTCAGTAAACAAATCACTGTATTGGAATACTCTCCCTACTCACCTGATCTGGCCCCCAATGACTTCTTTCTTTACTCGAAGGTAAAGGAAATATTGAAAGGAAGACATTTTGATGACATTCAGGACATCAAGGGTAATATGATGACAGCTGTGATGGCCATTCCAGAAAAAGAGTTCCAAAATTGCTTTGAAGGGTGGACAAAGGCGCTGGTGTCAGTGCATAGCTTCCCAAGGGGAGTACTTTGAAGGTGACTGTAGTGATATTCAACAATGAGGTATGTAGCACTGTTTTCTTGGATGAGTCTGAGTTTCTTAATTGTCTGATCTCCGTTTGTGTATTGTGTGTGTGTGTGTGTGTGTGTGTGTGTCTGTGTGTGTGTGTTTCTATAAAACTATACTTTATAGAGCTGACAAAAAAGGGATAAATATATCTACATTAAAAAAATCTTCCAGAATTAATAAGCTAATGTCATAAGAAGGAAGATTCTGGGTCTTAATATTTGGATAAATTGTGGTATAGATAAAACATACTTTACACCACAAAGGGAGAATAATAGATTTAGATTCAGGTCTTAATTATATCACTACTAATATCTATTTCCTTTGGCAAGCCATTAATCATTTTTGGGTTCTGTTTATTTCCCATTAAATTGATTAGGTTAGATGACATCCTCATAATAGCTCTTTCTTTAAATTTTAAGACATGTTAATACAAATACTTAAAAGAAATCATATAAATATTAAACATTAAACATACTGGGAATTGTAAAAGCAAATTATTAAAGTGAATATTTAGATCAAATAAATCTGAAATCACAGAGCTAGCCAAAGAGCCATTTGGGGAGTGGTCATCCAATATGAAAGAGAAATACCTTACTTTAGTACGTACTGTCAGAATTAGTTGGGTTTATTAACCTCCAAAATTCAAAGCTAGATGGTTTAAAAACTTTTCTCTTTGCATGTTAATTACTAGACAACTGTTAATTCGTCCTTTAAAAATGCAAAACTGAAAAGTAAAAAAAAAAACACACAACAAACCTGGTGTGTCTCCTGGCACTTATTCTTTGCGATATTAGTGGGGTAGGTTGTCTCTTTACTCACTTTCACTTTTCCCATCTGTATTAGTTTCTCATGTGACAGTTCTTCTCCATGGGATTCTGGCAACTCAAGCAACATCAGTTGTTATAATTATTATCATAAGAAGAAGCAAAGGGGAAAAAAGACTCTTTTTTTAATGTACACCAACTAAAATTTTCAAGTTTCAGTTATATTCAAGGACTAAATATCACGGCACTTTTTGACATAACAGTGTGAACCTTTTTTGGACAATCAAGGCTTTCCCTTTATCCCACCAAAGAAATCACAGCAGACTGCATATTCTTTCTTCCTTTCATTTTTCTTAGGAGAATGTAAAGTCCCTAAAGTTAGCACAAAGGTTTTTCCTCCACAAGGTTATCCTTATTTTGCTCATTTTGAGCCAGAACACCTGAGATTCCAAGTTGTGGTCCTCATTTCTTTTCACCAGCTGACACATTAGTCATAATATGATTTATTCTCTTTAGCACTTTGGAAATTTCATTTCTCCCCAAATTCAAGTTTTTCATGTGCTCCACTTTGCTCCCTGAGTATCAAGAAGGCAACGTGTATCACCAGCCTCAAGTTTATAATACTAAGAAAACACAAGCAAATCTGATACACAAATGTGACCACCATAGCAGGTTGCACTCTAAACCAGTCATGTTCGACAGTGGTGCTTCCAATGATTAGAGGGCACTTTGGATACTTGAAAGACGTTCATTTTTCTTCATTAGACACTATTGTCTATTAGCCAGTTTTCTGCTTTTCAACAAACAAGAAAAGTAGCTCTGGCTTCTTTATATGACACTCTGATTCTTGGATGACAACTGTGGGTATCCATACTCCAGTCTTCTTCACCCAGAGTCTGCTGTGGCTGTACTATCATTCCCAGACCTAGATGAGAGTAGTGCCAGTGGTAGTCTTAGAAACAGGAACCCCATAGTAGGAAATGATGGATTTTTCTAGGATACTTATCACCAGGCTCAGGCTAGACTTGTTTATTCAGCTCTTCCAATAATAGTGTAAACCCCTACATTAAATTCCTTGCTTTTTAGAGTAGTTTACATTTCATTTCCAGTGCTGAATCTTAATTCCTTTATATTACATCCTGCAATGCTTGTCCTGATTTATAGAATGAAGTACTCTTTTGCATTCCATGAGATTATTGGATATCCCACAAGACCTTCATTTTTACTGTTTAATATATTAATATGTGATTTATATGAATCTATAGAAAATATAAATCTGAGGTGACTGGAAGAAGCTAACAGCTGGATGCTATTTTCTTTATTAACTAAGTCTGGCAGCATGGTAGGTAACTGAAAATTAGATAATCATTTCCCATGTTATCCACCATAAAACGATGCCTTTTATCTTAATTTGTTTAACTCTGGCATTGAGGAACGTTGGGAATACCAAAAGCAATAGAAACATTTCTTTCAGGCAACATTTTCTCTGCTGGAGGTGGCCCTGACCCTACTTCCCTGAATATTTTATCTTTATTTCTCTCTGTTATTGTTCTCTCCTTTCCAGCAGATCAAGTTCAATTTCAAAATTTTGATATATTTTTCTCTCCCACCATATGTAGACCTCACACATTCCGTTGCATCTTTTGACTACATCATCAAAATGTGTCCTTAAGCTGATTCCACTGTTCTCAGAATTTCTGAATTCATCATTTCTAACCACAACGAACATTTTTCCCGAACCAAACTCTGAGTGTTTCTAGCCTACTGATCATACTATTCCCTCTGCCAGTAAGAACTCTTGGCTTTTCGAATCAGAACATTAGAATCATTTTTAGTAGCTCTCTCTTCTTTTATGAAGTTGGGTCTGTGAAAGTTTCACTCAGGTGCTGCTCACTATAAATCTAAGTGGTACCAGGTATTTTCTATGTGGTACTCACCATTTTTTCCCATGGGCTTATTAATAAAAATCTACCACAGTGTCAGAGAAAGAGAAAGAAAAGGAGTCACTTTTTAGGGATTTTTGTATCTTTCCTCATCTTACCAACAAACTTATTTGTCTAACACAGTGAATCTTCATCAGAATTTCCTAACTGCTTATTAAAAATGCAACATACGTTGTCCTTTTGCCAGACTGAATAAAATGGTATTTCAACTAGCAAGGGTTGAGAAGCTGTATTTTTCAAAATTACCCCATGTGCTTTTTTGCACTAGCACTGTCATCCCAAAATAGGCCCTTGTATTTGATTAGTCCCTTTATTGCACTCCTGTTTCTTTTGCCTACAGCTGGGATCAAGGTGGAGAGGTGCCTGAGCTCCCCTTAGAAGCCAAAGATGGTACTTAACCATACTTTTATATCTAGAACATGCTCTATTTGCTCAATTTTAATTTGATTCAATACTCAATATATTGCCATCTTATTTGGATTCTCTGAGCCCTTTATTCATAAATGAGGTTAGATCAGATTTGGGTGCATTATACTTGACAGGTGTGTGCTTTAGGGTACTAATGATTTCACGAATTATTTTGGAAATTATCCTTCTTTGACTATATTTTGGGATAGCTTATGTAACATGGGGAATATCGGTTCCTTTAAAATTCGAAATAATCTATAAATCTGGTCTTAATTTTTCTGTAAGGTTACCAACTTTAAAAATATTCTGAGTTTCATCCATCACATATGAGCCATGCTTTCTATTAAATGTAATTTTCCCCAATAAGTTTAATCATATTTGGGTTATCTATGTTTTAAGAACCATATTATTGGTATACAATATTTATCATTACAGATGATTTTAACAGAAAACCTCTTCTCAAGCTGGCTCAACCAAGGACGGTATCTCACACACCAGGAAGTCCATAGGTCTTTTAGATTCCATGTACAATAGCAGCTTGATGAAATCATCAAGGAAAAGGTTTCTTTCATTTCTCTGCTCTGGATCCTCAATACTGGCAGCTGAAAGCAGTTAACTGCTGGCTTTGGCTGCTTTCTTGTTCACCCTCTAGGGGGATGAGGAAACTACCTCGCCAACACTGAATGAAAATTCTCCCTTTCACTCTCATTGAGCCAATTTATGTCACTTACCTGCTCCTGATCCAAAAGCAGTTTAAATAAAACATATATGGATTGACTTAAACTAACCAAGAACCATCTTTAGATGTGACTATATACAAAGTCATTTAAGGAGAGGAAGGAAGAAATTGATATTTTCTAAGTAACCTAACAATTTCTACAACGTAATTTTTAAAATTTTGAAACATCTTACAAGACCGTTTTCTAATTCAGATATTGTAACAATACTTTCAATAGGTGATTAATTATTAATTACCGAGCACCTAAAAAATAGTTTACAGGAGTAATACTGGTGTTTCATAATGCAGTTTCCTCATTCTAAAAATTAACAATTATTAGCTTCTCAGTCTGCTTAAGGACAGCTTTGTTTTTTTAAAGGACACCTTATTTTCCAAGTCATTCATATAAAAGAACTGTTTTCTCTTGCTTTCAAGCAAAATAATAAACATTAAAATAAACACCTGCTGTGTAATAAGACTGTTGAAAACATTCTCTCTATTAATCCTTTCAACAACCCGTCGAAATCTTATAATATCCATTTTCAGATAGAAACTGAGTATAAGGAGATTGTGTAACTTTCCCAAGGTCATACCACCAATAAGGAGTAGATCTGGAATTGGAACACAGGTCTGGTCTGACTGAGAACCTATGTAGTGAGAAAAAAGTCTCTTCCTGAACTCTTAGCTTCAGTGACTGGGGTTTAAGAATCAAACTGATAAAAGACAGCAGGAGAAAAAACATAGTTTATTTACACCTGTAATGAGCATCACTGCAGGAGAACTCGGTGATGAGTAAATGAAAGGGGTTGTTAGAATTTGGGACTTATATAGCAGCTTAAGAAAGGGCAATACATTTGTGAAGGGATAAAACAAAGGAAAATGGGCTTGGGCTTGTAGGGGCAGTAAATCCTGAGAAGGAAGAAACATGGGGGAAACTCATGGAAGATAAGGGATAAATTCCTAAGGTTTGGTTGTACTGATCCAACTCAGTGCTGACTCTCTAGTCTATCTCCACTTATGATGGGTTTTTTGTTTGTTTGTTTGTTTTTTCTCCTGGTATGGGAGAGGACAGAACACCTTCACCAAGCGAAATCCATACCCTGCCTCTATGCAGAAATGGGAAAGCTAGGAAGTTTTATCTGTGTCTGCTGTTCCTTAATTACCTTTAGCTCAAAATAATCCTTAGACCAAAATGCCATATTTTGGAGTGGTAGCTTCTGATACTAAATTAAATAAATCATGCATATCCATTTACCTTATCTTTAGGTAATAAAAATTAAAATATAATAATGTCCTCTCTTAAAATATTTAATATACTAAGGAACAATAAACAAAAACAAGGAGCGAGTGAACAAGCGATACGACCATGCATTTAGAAGGCCAAAACCAGTACTTTCTGAAAGCAGTACTCAAGCTGACACACAATCTCATTTTAAATTGGTAAAATGGAAGTCATTCACTCAGTTCTTCTAAGCTTATGAATATTTTCGAATACCAATATATTTGATACTTTGAAACCAAATAATTTGAATGATGCACGGCATTTTGTGTATTTATGCAAATACTTCATACAGATTTAGTATAATAAGTCAGAGAAGATTAATAATTTACTTTATTCCTCACTGTAGTGATTGTGGCAATCTGGAGTATTAAGCACTACCTCTGAACGAAGAGTTGTTTCTTTGGTGAGATGACAATTATTCACTGGAGATTAATTTCGATAGTCTACAGACTTGGTTTGCCCTTTTTAGGTAAAACTTTGAAGTGCAAATATATAGATGTCAGTGACAAATATATATGCTCTCTGCTTTTGAGAAAGGTTATTGTATTTTTTCCCAGGCTCTAGGCTTTCAAAATTATGCTTCTGGAAACCAAAAGAGACAGACTTCCAAGAATATTATTGATATTATACTTAATGGCTTGGAACAGCAAATTTAATTAACCTCCAATATTAAAAATGACTCTGAAATGATAAAAACACAACTCACATAATTTTTTTATTTTAAGTATTATGAAACTTAATATCCCTACTAAATTTTGAAACTGGGCAAACTTAATCATCCATTGATTATTCATAAAAGCAAGAACATTAAAATTATATTATGCTTCCATTGTCTTCCTAGAAAATGGTCTATATTAGTTTCACTATTTAGTACAAATGACAAGTACAATCTTTTGACCTATCACCAAATTTTTATGTTTTTATTTTGGAATTGTAAGCTCATTTTAAAATGCTCAATTAGTGCTAAATGACACTTATTAAAAGGGGATTTTGAATTTTGCTTCAAAGACAATCATATTACAATATGCAAATGTAGTATAGTAACACACTATACATGAATTTACAAAAGTAAGGTCTAATTTATCGAATAAAAAAGGAGGTTTTGATTGTATAATTCTTTGTTGCTTCCTTTCTTGACACGTTTTCAAGTACTGAATAGTTACAGATATGTATTCTAATATACGTTTTTATTTCTAGGTTAACCAAAACTATAACTCACCTTGGCTCCATTTTATAATAGTTTTGCTAACTTCTTGGCAGTTTGACATAAAGAAAAGAATCATTTATATTCAGAAAAAAACAGTAAATTGCACTGCAACTGAATCGTGTTTTCCTATGCTTTAGGACTAAATTCTAATTTGAACCCTCAAAAAAAGATACGTGTAGAATATTTCACCTTAAGCAATACAAACTGAAATAATTTCTTTTAATTTTGTGGTGCATCCTGAAATCCATTTTCTTCTTCTCTTGGTGAAAACATAATTTCTATGCTGTTTATTCTACATATTTAATTTTTCCAAGTAATTGCTTTTTTATTTTTTTAACTTGTTCACTTTAATATTAGATTCTTTCATTTTATAATTCGAGCTTTTAACTAAAGCATAACAAAATTATTCCAAACAGCATTACTCTGAGGAATATTTTTTGTTTTTACGTGCACATGCATGAATCTCTTTATATGGTAAAAATACCTCCAAAAATCATATATGAATTAATTGTAGTAGTAGTTATTCTAGCAAAAGAGGATAATTATATATACTAAGTGGTCTGCTGATTTATTTTAATAAGATAATGTAAATCTTCTTACGATGTAGTATAATCTGATTCTGACTGCCTGGATCCAAGGCTTGCCTCTACCACCTCATGACTGTAGCCTCAGGCAAGTTAGTTAACCTGTCTGCACAATTTCCTCATTTTTAAAAGGAGAACATAATTACCACAATTAGTATGAAGATTAAATTAGCTTAATATATGCAAAGTGTTTAGCAAAGTGCCTGGCAAAAAGTAAGTTTGTAATCAATATTAGCTATTCTTATTTAGCAATGAGACTCAGATATGTGGGTATTAATTTTTAAACCTTGGGTAATGTTAGCTATAGAAGAATTCAAATAAACTGAGGGTCTTTCTTAGGAGATGATTTTTCATATCTCTAATTAGTTCTAGGTTAAAGAGAAAGAGGAAGGCTTTGTGTCTATTAAAAATATAAAGTGAACAAATGACATGTATACTAATTAAAAGGTTAAAGGAAAAATCAAGGACAGAAAAGGGAACGATTACTTAAATGTTTTAAAAAGATACAAAACTTGAACCAAATATGGTTAAAACTCATGCTCAGTCTCATAATTTCCTAAGAAAACACCTTGATAAAGGAAGTGTGCCATGTAATTATGTACTTTAGGATGCAATGGATTACTATATTTAAAGTAGTGATCTCACAGAAAATATTTGTACTCACAAGGAGGAAGCTATTAGATTACCTTGGTTACAGAAAAGCTCTCCAAGACTGCAAAGTTGGGCAGCCTTTATTTTGTGCTGCAATTTGCCAACTGGGATTTATACATTAAAGGAAAAGAAAAGATCTGTTCAACATGAAAAATGATCGTCTTTATATTATTATTGCAGAACCTCTTCCTCAAAGACCACAAGAGGGAGTAAAGAAAGGTGATGAGACAGATTGTATTGCAAATAAACAGTGCCCTGTGATTTCAGTCAAATTATTGAGACACTGTGTTTACTGGTTTCTTTCTCAAGAAATTGGGTTAATAATACCTATTCTGTAGATATGTGGTGACGATAAGAAATGAGAGAGAGGGACAAGAGGGGAAGGGAGAAGACTATTTAAATAATCTTGAAAATTAAATGAGAGAAAAACATTAAAGTTTAATTAAAAAAAATATCAGAGAGAGAGGGAGGGGCAGAGGGGAGAAGTGAGAGGAGAGAGAAAAAGAAGAAAGAGAAGAGGAGGAGGAAGAGGAGGAGGGATAGGAGAGAGGGCAGGAGGGGAAGGAAGGAGAGAAGAGAATAGAGATGCTGGAAATGTGGAAAGTAATATACATCAAAAGGCTTCAACAATGATTAAATAGGATGACCCTCATAAAGGATTCAAGAACTACCAAGTCCTTGATAGTAGATTACGAGCACTTGGTTGCTTCTCCCACATAAGCAAAACGTACATAGAATTAAGTTCTTAAATCAGAGAAAGAAAAAAAAAAATATGTAGATGGATTCTGACTGAACAAGAATATTACCTCTCAACGCACACATAATACAAAACAGATTAATTTTTTTCAAGTTGAAAATGGCTCCAATTTGTGTATCCCTTACCCAAAACTGGGAGGTACTAGCAGTTGCCCTGGTGTGTTTTCGTGTAGCATTATTTCTAAATGAACTGCGTTGTTTCTTTTCAGGTCAGTATATTGTAAATCAACTGATTTTCTTCCAGTTGGACATTATTTAATTGGTGAATTCATCCTATTTGTCTTTTTTATTTTTTAACTAAAGTTTTTGGGGTGACAATGGTTAGTAAAGTTATATAAGTTTCAAGTATACACTTCTGTAATACATCATCTATCTATCACATTGTGTGTTCACTACCCAGAGTCAGCTGTCCTTCCATCATCATATATTTGATCCGGTTTACCCTCAACTACCACCTCCCTCCCCCTTACCCTCTGGTAAGTATTAAATTAGTGTCTGTGTCTATGAGTTTTTATTTCTTTGTCTTGTTCCTTTGTTGCTTTCAGTTTTATATCCCACATATCAGTGAAATCATATGGTTCTAGACTTTTTCTGTTTGATCATTTGGCTTTGCATAATAGTTTCAAGATCTATCAATGTTGTCGTAAATGGCACTATTTCATCTTTTCTTATGGCACAATAGTATTCCATTGTGTATATATACCACATCTTCTTTATCCAATCATCTATCGGAGGACACTTTGGTTGTTTCTGTGTCTTGGCCACGGTAAGTAAAGCTGCAATGAACATCGGAGCACATATCTCTTTAAGGTTAAATGTTTTTAGAATTTTTGGATAGACACTCAGGAAAGGGATTGCTGAGTCATATGGTAATTCTACTCTTATTTTTTTTCTTAATTTTTTGAGAAACCTCCACACTGCCTTCCATAGCAGCTACACCAATATGCATTCCCACCAACAGTGTATGAGGGTTCCTTTTTCTCCACAGCCTCTCCAACACTTGTTATTATTTGTCTTGTTGATGATAGCCATTCTAACTGGTGTGAGGTGATATCTCATTGTGGTTGATGATTAGTAATAAAATGGGTACAGAAGTAAAATAGCTTAACATAATAAAGCCTATATATGACAAACCATCAGCTATTATTGTCATAATTAACAGTGAAAAACTGAAGCCCCTTTACTCTATGTTCAGGAATAAGACAGGGCTGTCCCCTATCACTTCTGCTTTTCTGCTTTTCATCATAGTATTGGAAGTCCTAGCCAGAGCAATCAGGCAAGAGAAAGAAATAAAAGGCGTCTGAATTGGGAATGAAGAAGTTACATTGTCAATTTTTGCAGATGACATGATGCTATATATAGAAAACCCTAAAGACTCCACCAAAAAAGTTATTAGAAACAATAAATACAGTAAAGTTTCTGGCTACAAAATCAATGCACAAAAATCCACTGCATTCCTATATACTAACAATAAAATCTCAGAAAAAAAGAAAAAAAAATCCTTTCGGAATTGCAACAAAAAATAATAAAATACCCAGGAATAAACTTAACCAAGGATGTGAAAGACCTGTATATTGAAAACTGTTTAAGACATTTTTAAAATAAATCAAAGAAGACACAAGAAATGGAAAGACATTCCGTGCTCATGGATTGGAAGAATCAACATAGTTAAAATGACCATATTACCCAAAGCAATATACAAATTTAATACAACCCCCATCAAAATCCCAATGGCATTTTTTAAAGAAATAGAACAAAAAATCATCAGATTTGAATGGAACCACAAAAGACCCCGAACAGCCAAAGCAATCCTAAGAAAAAAGAACAATACTGGAGGAGGTATCACGCTTCCTGACTTCAGCTTGTACTACAGAGCAACAATAATTAAAACAGTATGGTATTGGCAGAAAAACAGACACACAGACCAATGGAATAGAATTGAAATCCCAGAAAGAAACCCACATAAATATGAAGAGATAATTTTCGACAAAGGAGCCAAAAATATATAACAGAGAAAAGACAGCCTCTTCAATAAATGGCGTTGGGAGAATTGGAAAGCCATGTGCAAAAGAATGAAACTAGACCGCTATCTGTCACCATGTACCAAAATTAACTGAATTTAAGTATTTGAAAATGGATCAAAGACCTAAACATAATACCTGAAACAATAAACTACATAGAAGAAAACATAGGTGATAACTCATGGACCTAGGGTTCAAAAAGGGTTTTATGAATTTGACCTCAAAGGCAAGGAATAAATGAGTGGGACTACACCAAACTAAAAAGCTTCTGCACAGCAAAAGAAACCATTGACAAAATAAAGAGGCAACCAGACAAATGGGAGAAGATTTTTGCAAACAATGCCTCCGATAAGGGGCTAATATCCAAATTACATAAGGAACTCATACAATTCAACAACAACAAAAAAAATCCAATTAAAAAATGGGCAGAGGACCTGAATAGACATTTCTCCAAAGAGGACATACAGATGGCAAATAGACATATGAAAAGATGCTCATCCTATTCATCTTTACTGCACTTTATGAAATGTGTATAATCATTTCTGCTTAGTTTTTCTTTCCCATATCAGGATTTAAGGTTTTATATTTTTTCCCTTTGTTTGCCATCTTTGTCATTTCAGTTAATTTTTCTGTTATTCCCTCCATTTTTATTTTATTTGATGTTCTATTTAAAAAACACTTCTATTCATTTAAAAGTTGGGAACTATACTATATGTATTTCTTTGATCATCAAGTTCACATTTTAACTCAGTATTTCTTTAATCCCTACAAAAAATTTTAAGTTGTGGATGACATTTTTTCCCTTTATTTTATCCAACTGAGCTTGTTCCACTTTTTTTAACTAGGAAGCCTAATTTTGTTCAATTATAATTTCAGAGGAGCTTTGACGGTGGTAATATTTGAACAAATCCTTAAATATCTGAAAAATGTAGTTGCTGAGGATTATTTTTTGCTCTTTTATTTGGAATATATATCTATATCTGTTGATCTATGTATCACATACATGGTATATAAAAGCTATATGTAAGACATATTGTAAAACTTTTAAAACAGAGAGATATGAGGTCTGACAATTAAGTATGTGAACTTGTTGCAACAATGTTGCTAATCTTTTTTATATCAGAGGGATTATTCATTATGAATTTGTACTAACTGGACAAACAGTTCATCAGGGTTACTATTTGGAAGTGCTGAAAAGGCTGCATTAAAAAGTTAGACGACCTCAACTTTTTGCCAACAATTCATGGCTCTTACATCATGGCAATGTACAACCTCACATGGCACTGACTGCTCACATGGCACAGATCACTGTATTGGCACACCCTCCCTACTCACCTGATCTGGCCCCCAACGACTTCTTTCTTTACCCAAAGATAAAGGAAATATTGAAAAGAAGATATTTTGATGACATTAAGGACATCAAGGTTAATAAAATGACAGCTCTGATGGTCATTCCAAAAAAAAGAGTTACAAGATAGCTTTGAAGTGTGGTCTTGGCACTGGCATCAGTGCATAGATTCCCAAGGGGAGTACTTCGAAGGTGACAGTAATTATATTCAGCCATGAGGTATGTAACACTTTTTCTGGGATGAGTTTGTGAACTTAATTGTCAGACCTCGTATGATAACTATCCAGCTACTCATTATCCAGCTTCAATAATTATAAATATTTCAGTAATCTTGTTTCATTTATTAATCTTTCCTTGACTCCAACACATCCTCCACACAAATTTATGCTTTTGAATTGCCTGGAGTATTTTCGTGTAAATCCTGGACATCATGTCATTTCAGCTATCATTATGCCACTAACTGATTCGAATATTTTTAAATATATACTGGGGGTGCCAAAAAAATGTATACACATTCTAAGAGATTTTTATCTATGTCCAAGCAGTAGTTCGCCATATTAAGAAGTGTCCCGACATGTCGAGTCCAGCACAACACGCGCAGTGAGAGAACCGGACGGGGTGGCAAAGCGTTAAGAAAGAAACAGAAGTCAAGAGATTTATGCACTAGGGGCTAAGGGTCTCACAGCCTCAAAGGACTGAGAGCCCCGAATCGGACCACCTTGTGGCTTTTATTGATGTTCACACAAGGAAGTAACATTGTTTTCTCCATGGTCTGTGAATTTCATACATTAGGAAACTGATTCAATCCAATTACCCTTGCCTGCAAGCAGCGAAACTGTAAGTCTCAGGATGTATGTACCTCCCCAAGGGACAGAACCTTTATGCTGAAACTTACTGATATGAATAGATGGAGAACTGATGTTATCACATCATTGAATCTCTTCCCAAGCAGGTTGTGGGAAGGAATATAGCCATAGAGGCAAAAGCTCTCCTTAGCCAGGGTAAGGTGGGAGTCTATGCCCAACTCTATCAACATCATAAGTTCTCCTGATGGCCCCTATGTGACTGTGCCTGTCTTAGGTTGTTCCTCTTTTGAGGAATCTTACCCGTCATTGACTAACCAGCCATCCTTGGGGCCAAACAGGGAGACATAAGGTGTAAGCACAAAGGTGAAGCAGAGTCCCTGAAAGGATCAGTCTCACAGACTCTCCTTTCTTTAGGGGTAGGTGTGAGGGGACAGATGGGTAGGCTGCTGTTTGACAACACCGACACTGATGGTAACCACTTTGAGTACCCTTGTAATTGCAGAAGTCAAACATGACTTGTATTCATCTTTTGCTATTGGTATATATTGAGTATTATAATTAACACATTTTTTCCTTCCTTAAAATGTGTATACTTTTTTGGCACCCTCTGTATAATCACTTGGCTATTATCACATCTAATAAAATTAACAATGACTAATATCACATTTTATGCAGTTCCTATTCAACTTTTCCAAATTGTCTTGAAATTGTCCTTTAACATGTGATTTTTAGACTTAAAAACCAATGCTTTTGGTTTTCTGTTGCTTAATTCTTTCTATTATCCTCCTTTTTATTATTTTTATTTTTTTTATTTGCTGAAGGAACTGGTTCATTTGTCCCTTGGAAAGCTTTACATTATTTTTGGTTATATTTAACAGGCTGTTCTAGCTCTTTCATTTCCTTTAAACTGATTTGTGTGCTTCTCATTGCATCACATTACACACACACACAAATATGATTGGTGACATGCTTTTAGTGAAACTAAGAACAATTTATAGTTTTAGTGTTATCAGATCCCTCCATTATAAAACTAATGGTTTTAGCATCCATTCATAATTTTGCAAATTTGAATTATAGCTTTAGCCAAACATGTAATACAAAATATGTAATCCTGTAATACAATTATTTTTCTCAGGATTCTGAAACTATTACCAACTGAATAGAAATGAATGGAATTCTCATCTTTTTAGATTTCCCCCCCTATATTTAGAATAAGAAATAAACTTCAGTATTTTTTAATGTTCTTAAAAATCTGTCTTAGGTGTGGTGTATATAAATATTCAACCCAATAATTTTATTAAAATTCAAGGGACAATATCAGGACTCTTAGTAACTAGACAGCATTATAAATAGATAAAGGTTGGAATTGGCAAGATGAGAACTTTGAGGACATTACTTGGGTCCTGGTACTTGAGGATAGGGTTTTCACTAAGTCTAGACAGGCATCAGAAACCCGTTTGGCCAGGAATGCCTATCCTGGAGTTCCTTCTCTCTTATTGGCACAAGGCTGGAGACCAGTGAGGTAGGAAAAGATGGGATAAAAATTCAATTCCTTGGGTGGCCCATTTAAACTAACTCTACCCCAGGGTTTTGGGGGTAAATTCTGGCTTGCTGTTTTTAGATATATGCTAGGAAAAGGGCAAGAAAGACATCTAGTTCAAGCATAATAAAATCCTTTGTGTAATGCAGCACAGCTACAAAGGCTAAGGATTTATGAGAAAAGTCTTTAAATAATAAGAAAACCAATAATAATAGCATATGTTTGTGAGGGCTTTTCTTCTAGTTATAGGGACTAGGAAGGTTTGCATCAGATTTACATTGGTTGAAAGAAGAATGGAGGCCACTGTGGGTCTATGAAAGTAGGAAGACTACAAAGTGTGTACAGAGGAAGTGGTTGAAACATTTTAGCCTAAGTGAATCTTCTGAGGTCTGCCACTTACATTTGCGAACTTGCCACTATGCGCTTATATTGGCAGCACGGTACAAACAGTGCGGTAACGTTTCATAACCTTGGTATATCAGTGTCTCACAGCTGTGTTCATGTGGACCTGTGGCGGTGTCTTCCTGAGTGGCATTCATTATTGTTGTTGTGTGGTTTTTGTGTGCTGTTGCAAGAATATCTGGGCTTGAATTAGAGCAACAAACAGACATTAAGTTTCTTGTTAAACTTGTAAAGAGTGAAAGTGAAATCAGGGACATGTTAGACCAAGTTTATGGGGATAATGTCATGAAGAAAACGGCAGTCTACAAATGGATTAAACGTTTTTCTGAGGGGAGAGAATGTGTCAGTGATGAAGAGAGGTCAGGGCAGTCATTACAAGCAGAGTTAACAAAAACATTGCCAAAATTTGTCAAATTGTGCATCAAAATTGTTGGCTGACTTTGAGAAGCATAGCAGACCAAGTAAACATCAATAGAAAAACAGAAAATCTTAACTGAAAATCTTGGCATGAGAAAGGTGCGTATAAAAATGGTCCCACAGGAGCTCTTGCATCATGACAATGCACCAGCTCACACAGCACTGTCTGTGAGGGAGTTTTTAGCCAGTAAACAAATCATTGTATTGCTCAGCTGATCTGGCCCTCAATGACTTCTTTCTTTACCTGAAGATAAAAAATTGAAAGGACATTTTGATGATGTTAAAGACATCAAGGGTAATACAATGACACTCTGATGGGCATTCCAGAAAAAGAGTTCCAAAATTGCTTTGAAGGGTGGACTAGGCACTGGTGTCGGTGCATAGCTTTCGAAGGGGAGTACTTCGAAGGTGACCATAGTGATATTCAGCAATGAGGTAAATAGCGCTTTTTCTAGGATGAGTTTGTGAACTTAATTGTCAGATCTCATATATTTTAGCATCCAGGAGCTCTGAAAATATAATTTAGTCTTCATTTTTGAAAGTCTTGAATGTCAGGCTAAGAGTATAATTTATTCTGTAGGCAACAGGAAATGACAACATTTTTGATCAGGTCATGATATGATAGGTAGTAGATTTTAGAAATATTGACATATCAGAAGTATGAAAAATGAATTGTAAGATGGAAAGAGAATGGTTCTTAAGGAAGAATGGCAGATATCTCAGAAGGGAAGTGAGGCTGCACAGGAATAACACAACGCCTTTTTTAAATATGCCAAATAAATATTTAGACATGCAGAGATAATAACATAGTAGAGAATTAGGAAGTGATACTAAAATTATAACTGATAAAACTTAGTCACCAATTAAGTGTTTTAGGAAAAGTAACGAAGTCATATCCCTGCAGTGGTACTAATGCAAATTTTAAATTAGGTCATTCAATCCCATAAATACGTAATTGTTCTTTAAAGAAAAACAACAAAAAAAAAACAACTATAATTTTACTAACATGTTCTTTTATCTCCTAAATTTAAACTATATGTATATCTGGCTAAAATATAAAGATACCTCTGAATGTCCCTTATCTTTGAAGGGGCCCACATTGCTTCTCTATTTGATATGGATAGACATCCTTTCACTAACTTGTGTAGTTTCATGAGAGTAAACATTTTAATCTTCCTGTGTTAAGAAAAATTAGCTTATATTTTTCAGTATGAAGAAAAATACATTTCTCAATGAAGTAAAGACTATTTTGTTGACGAAATGTAATAGGCTTTTAAATTTGAGGTACAATTACTAATGAATATAATTCTAATAATTAGGGAGAAAACTCTTTTGTGACAGATTCCTTTTCCTTTGAGGTCTCCCTGGGATTGTCAGAAGACACCTAAAAGTATGTTAGCCCAGCTTTACTTACTATGTGGCCACACGAACAAGAAAGCAAATTGTACTAAGAAAGTATAAACTGCTTAGGATTCTCGGGACATTTATGTCAAGGTATAGGTCACATTTTTCTCTTGATTGAAGTGAAATCTTTCCCAGTCCCATTGTCAAAACTGCCATACAATGATATCCTTAACATATAGGAGAGTCTATCATTGCTAAATTATATTAGAATATATTTGTGAATAGTACACAAATAGGAGCCCAGAATGTATAATAAAGCCACCAATACTTAACCTAATTCAGAAATGTCTTACCTTTCTATGAACACATTTCCCTTCAATTGAGCCCTTTGATTGGTTCACAGTCAATTTTTGCTGTGGTTGTCTTTCATTTTTACTTCAACCTTGTAATGAGTCAGGTATCACTTTTTGCTAAAATTTGTCATATTAACATATGTATTAATCCCAGAAATCAATTTTTAAAATACCTATGTAGTCATTATGTACGATGTTTATGATTTTGGATTTGTAATGGCAATTGAAGCACATATATTTATTTTTGCTCCTTTTGAAAATTCACTTTAAAATGGTAGAAGACATTAAAAAGAGGGAGATTTTAATCCGTTTTTAAATAAATATAAAGAGTATAGGATGAGATCCATGGGTTAGAGTCTTTGGCGTACTGGATTTTCTTTCTTTCTTTCTTTCTTTCTTTCTTTCTTTCTTTCTTTCTTTCTTTCTTTCTTTCTTTCTTTCTTTCCTTTTCTTTTTCTTTTTAAGATAAAGATAAATCAAGGTTCAAATTAAGATGAAATGTTCAGCATTTATGTACATGAAGAAAATAACTTGTCAGTTAACAGGCTCCCAGCAGTATCATAAGAAACTGAATTATCTGGAAGGCAAAGTCTACAGGTAAGGCAACCTGTAGGAAAATTTGAAAAAAATAAGGTGAATTCTCAACTATGTGAATGCTTTTAGAAAACTGCAATGTCTAACACATGGACACATCACGTCCTAGGACCTACTCCTTCACACCTGGACTTCGTTACTTTTCCTAAAATACTTAATTGGTGACTAGCATGTATAAAATATAGAGTAGAGCAGGTTATTGCCACTGAAATCTCCAAGAACAGTCACGCTAGTTGGGGTGGGGGTGTGGTTCATAGCTCATCTAACTTCTGATTGTCACAACAAATATGGAAGAGAAAATCTCTAACATGATAGTAAATATCCCTATTTTTCCTGGCATTATATAATTTCTCATTTTCTGCAGGTTATTGTAATCATTTATCGAACACAGATCCTCCTGAGATGGCTGAGAGTAAAAGATAACTTTTGATGCATATCACAGGTAGATAATTCAACCCTCTGAGTGAATTTAGAACAGAATGCCAGTGTACTTCAAGGTAATTTCAGTGTGAGCAGCTTAATTAAAGAAAAAGCATTATGTGTCATCTTGGTCTTTGAAGGAAGGCACTCCTCCTAGGTAGAGAGTTGGGGGTATGTATGTGTAAACACTAATTACAAAAAGACCAAAAAAATTTCCCATAGGCTAAAACTACCTGCCTTTATCTCCTTAATCTTCACAACTAATAAACTATCACTATAAAAAATAAAAATAAAACAAATATAAATATTCAACATTTTTTCTTTGGTGGGAACTAAAGCAATGCATGTGGAGATCTACATTACCTCTCCTCAAAAATTTGGTATTGAACAAATAGGTGTCATAGGCTGAATTGTGCTCCCCCCAAACGCATATGTTGAAGCCCAACCCACAATGTGACTGTACTTGGAGATCAGGCCTACAAGGAGGTAATAATGGTCAAGTGAGGTCACAATGGGGGGACCCTAATACCCTGGGACTTGTTCGCCACCCCCATCCCCATGCACACACAGAGGAAAAGCATCGTGATGACACAGCAAGAAGATGGCTGTTGGCAATCCAGGAAGACTGGCCTCACTAGAATTGAAATTTCTAGCACCCTAAACTTGGATTTCTTGCTCCAGAACTGTGAGAAATTAAATGCTGTTGTTGAAGTCATTCAGCCTATAGTGTTTTGTTATGGCAGCCCAAGCACACTAACATAATAGACCTCCCTCAGAAATAGTAAACATTCAAGCTAATTAAATGAAAATATTTAATAGAAGAAAACAAAATCAGAAGAAAAATATACGTAATAGGAAAGATTTACTACACAAATAAAGCAGGATGTGTGTGGAAGTGTGTGTGTGTGTTAAAAGAGCCAGAAAATGAGACCAAGAAAGTTATAGGAGCAATATGAGGGAAAATAGTACAGTAGGAAGAGAACTAAATATATTTTATATCATAGAACATAATGAGTTTAGAGAAGGGAGTAATTAACTATATCAAATGTTATAGAGAGTTGAAGCGAAAATCAGAACAGTTTGACATTAAACTTGCAACATGAAAGTTGATTAGGTCTTGGCAAAACATTTTTAACAAAGTGAGGAACATCTGGAACATAGAAGTAGAATGAGAGTCTAGAAATTTCTTTCAAAGCCCTTTTCTGTAAAACACACCAGGGCAACAGGACTATGGCGGGAGGAAGTCATTATGTCAAAGGATTGCTATTACTGTTTTTTAAAGGGAGAGATTGAAGCATTTTTGTTGAAGGATATATTCCAGAAGCAGGTTAATATGAGACTGACCATCAGCATGAATTTTTAGTGTGTCTTTCTGTATCATGGAGGCTGGAAAGCTAAAAATGGCATTTCCAAGTCTGTTTTGCAGACAATTCTACATGAGAATTAGGTTAGGTACTGGCAATGAGATGGATTATTTGGGAAGCAAAGTGAAGCAGAGTCATCCTCATGCTGTTTCAGCTCTTTTCTACTATTGAGTCTGATCAAGGAGGCATGGGTTTTAAGACACAAAATGGTCAGGAAGACAACTGTATAAATAAACACTTTAAAACATGATGTATTAATTATGTATTTAAAATCTGTTATATCTGAAAGCTTTCACTGTTTCTTAAAATAATTTTGTTGCCTTTGAAATGTCTTCAAATATTGTATTTCTATGATAAACCCTAGATAAAAGGGTTCTTTTCCTGACTACAGGCATATTTTTCCTAACCACAGAAACTACTATGAAGTGCATTTATTCATTTGTCTCTGAAAAGTAGGGTGAAAGTGCATTCTATCAGCTCCCTTATTTATGGGAACTTATTTTATTTTTATAAAAATAAATTTAGGATACAAGATTTGGAAGGATATTAAGGACACAGACACCCTCATTTTGCTGATTCATTCTATAAGAAATTTAGTTACAAAAGCTGTTCATGTCATCCATGGTTCAGAGAATTTAGGAATTCCATTTCATAAATATCTTGTATTATAATTTATTTTATTATTATTTAAATGTATGCTTTATTTTTGTTTTAATGATCATTGATTGACATTTAAATTTTTAAAATTTACTGTCGACTTACATGTTTAATGTAAAATTTATAATTATTAAATCAATATTTATTTTAAAAACAGCAAATATATTCTATTACAATATCTGATTTTTATCACTTTGAACATGGTACATTAAATAGCATAAAAGAGAAAAAAATCATCAAAAATTCTGAGGTTATTTTTATTTTTATATACTATTTCTTTACAGCGGTCATTTGTTGGAAAAAGGACTCACTGCCCCGCACAGCAGTCAATGTAAGTAGAAATACAATTTTTTTTCATGTTTTTTTTTCCCCCTTGATAAGCACAACTTTCTAACACAACTACTATTTGTATTTCCCAAGTCAATTATTTGCTTGGCACACCAATACATTTTACTACTTTCAAATCCCTCAGCACACAATTCTTCTAGGGTACCTGACAATGATAATCCACTACTGAAAGCTTTCCTCATCACTGGCTGAAGGAGATGGATAAGGGGAGAGGAGCTGAAGCAGGACCAAACCCAAACTCATTTATCTTCTACCTTACAAGTTAGAGTCATTTTCTCATGAGTGCTTTAATTAATGTGATTTTAATTACAGTATATTGTTTTATAGAAATCTGTCCAAAACAGAGATAAATATGTTATTGTTTCTTAGTTTGATTTAAATTAATATAAAAATCAACATTTATAATGATTTAATAAAAATTTTAATTTACAATGCATAGTTCTTCTATTTTTGTAATACCTGACATAGAGTAAGTACACAATATATGTTTAATGAAAGGGGAAAAATGAAAATAGATTTAGGAAGAAAGAAAATATGATATCTATATGTAAGTCAATTTCATAACATATTAATTTCATACGAAAACTTTATCATTATTACTAATTTCTGCTTAATAATTATTAGGCACATTATTATTTTCAAGATGCATTATATTTGTGGTTAGTTTTCACTGTCATACAAATCTTCATGTATTTATAGTCGGAGTGATAAAAAGAACAAAATATAACGTGGGTTATTTTTCAGAGGTCAAGTAAAATAATTAACATCCAATTTACATTCTTTTCTGATACTTGAATGAATTTTTTAGTTCATCTAAATGTTATCTTGTCTACTTAAAACAGTATATGATATGTGATACAAACTAATAACATGTTATTGATTCAGCTTATTTACTATGAGACAATGAAGAGTTGGGAAGACCTAATTAAAACACCTCCCATTGTGATAGTTCCTGAAGTATTTTGCTAAGATCATAAACTTTATACTTAACCCATAACTTAAGATATATGCGCCAGCATGCAATTTGTTGTTTGCCAAGATTCCAAACCAATTCACTGCAAATATACTTTAGATGGACACTGGATTTTCAAATATTTCATGCCAATATTTTTTGATATTATAAACAATTTTTATGAACCTTTTTTATGTATGGTTGCTATAGGACATGAGCAAGAATTTCTGTTAATCATAATCCTTGGAGTAACACTGTATATAGATTTTGCACAGGTTCAACTTTATGAGGCAAAACTGGTTTTCTAAGTGTGTGCACCAATTTACGCTTCTATAACAATGTACAGAATTTATGGGATCCACATTTTCACTAACATTTGATATCATGAATGTATTGATTTTTGCCAATTGAATGGGATTAAAATTATATCTCATTTCAATCTTAAATTATATTTTCCTGGTTCCTAATGAACCTGAACATTTTTTATATGTAATCACCCTTCATATTTTCTACTTTGTGAAATGTAAAAAAATGTTTTGCTTATATACTACTTATTGTCTTTTTAAATTTTGATTTATAGGAAGTCTTTGTATATTCTGGATGTTAACCTGTTGTCAGTTTATGTCAAGTTATGGTGATTTTGAAGCACACAATTTCTTAACTTTAACATAAATTAACTTTTAAATAATTAAAATTTTTTTCAACACAGAGAAAACAGCCTGATTAAAAATTGAGTCTAAGACCTAAATGGACACTTCACCAAAGAAAATATACAGATGGCAAATAAGCATATGAAAAGATGCTCTACATCACATGTCATCAGAGAAATGGAAATTAAAACAATGAAATATCAGGACACACCTCTTAGAATGCCCAAAATCTGGAACACTGACACTGCCAGATGCTACAAAGTGCAGCATAAGAACTCTAATTCATTGCTGGTGGGAAACCAAAATGGTACAGTCACTTTGAAAGACAATTTGGAGGCTTTTTACAAAACTAAACATACTGTTACCATACAGTCCAGCAGTCGTGAGCCTTGGTTATTTACTTAAAGGAGTTGAAAATTCATGTCCATACAAAAACGTGCACATGATGTTTATGGCAACTTTATTAAAAATTGCCAAAACTTGGAAGCAAACAAGACGCCCTTCAGGAGGTGAATGGGGAAATAAACTGTGGTACCTCCAGGCTAAGGAATATTATTCAGTGCTGGCAGGAAATAGTTATTTAGTCATGAAACGACATGGAGGACATTTATTAGGTTGGTGCAAAAATAACTGTGGTTTAAAAGGGTAAAAAAAACCCCAAACAAACTGCAAAAACCGCAATTACTTCTGCACCAACCTTATAGACGCATATTAGTAAATGAAGGAAGCCAATCTGAAAAGACTATATACTATATGATTCCAACTATAAGACATTCCATTTTTCAGATTTATTTATTTTTCGTATTTTAAGGTTTTTTGTTTGTTTGTTTTGTTTTGTTTTTCTTTTTACAGCACTTTTAGGCTCACAGCAAAACTGAGGCAAAGGTATAGAGATTTCCTAAATACCTTGTCTCCACACAGGCACAATCTCCTCCATTGTCACCTTCTCCCACAAAAGTGGTGCATTTGTTACAATTGATGAGCCTACACTGACAAAGCACTACCTCTCAAAGTCTATAGTTCACATAGGACATTAGATTCATCCTTGGTGTTGTACATTTTATGAGTATGGTCATACGTATGTATAATGACATGCATACAAAATTATATCATAATGAAAAGTATTTTCACTGCTGTAAAAATCCTATGTGCTGTGCCTATTTATTCCCCCCCCCCCGCTAATTCCTAGTAATGACTGATATTTTTACAGTCTTCATAATTTTGCCTTTTCCAGAATGTCATATATTTGGATTAAAAAGAAAATCTTCCAAGTATTCATATATAAAATGCTACAGAGGAACAAGGATGAGGATGACAGCATTTTTCTCATTGGAAATGATGCAAGAAGACAGTGGAGCAAGTCATTAAAGTACTAAAAGGAGAATCTACCTAGAATTCTATAACCAGGGAAAATATATTTCAAAATTAAAGCAAAATAAAGACTTTTCCAGACATACAAAATTGAAAGAATTCACTTCTAGCAGATCCACAGCACAGCATTGTCAAAAAATTTCTTCAGGGAGAGGGAATATGATACCAATTTCAAACTATTTAAATATATTAAAAATAATTTTCTGTATAAACAAAAACAATAATGTAGTGTGGACTTTATAACATTTGTAAAAGAAAAATATAGGAAACAACAGCACAGAGTTTTGGAGGAAGGAATGAAGTAAAGTATTGTAAGTTCCTCAGATTATGCTTGGGGAGATATATCACTTGAAGAATGTTAAAGATATGTGCCAAAAATACTAAAGCAATCATTAAAATACTTGTGAAAGAATAGTTTCTAATGAGTTTCAAAAGGTGATAAAATGTATTCATAAAAATACACAATTAATTGAAAAAGCCTTGGAACAAGATAAAATGAGAACACAAAAGAGATGTGACAAATAAAAACAAATAGCAAAATGATAGATTTACGACCACCAATATCAATAAGCTCATAACTATAAATGGTGTAAATTTAAAGGCATAGATTATAAAATTGAAAAAAAAGCAAGACACACTAAATGCTACCCTTAACAAATGCATTTTATATATAAGGACAGAAAAATTGAGAGTACAGTTTTGTAAAAAATAAAGTCTTGCTAACTCAAGTGAAATAAAACTGATATAGCCTTACTAATATTAGAAAAATTGGATTACAAAGCAAAAAATATTGCCAGAGATAAAGATCATGTCCTAGTAATAGAGTCAGTTCATCAAAGGATATAATAATCTTAAACTCTACTTAACTAACAAGAAATTTGAAAAAAAACTTGAAACAAAAACAGATGAATTTGCAAGCAGAAGTAGACAAAAACCACAGTACAGCTGGAGATTTCAATTCTCCTCTCAGTAACTGATAAAACAAGTAGACAGAAAACTAGTAATGACATAAAAAATTTGTATGACACTATCAATCAACTTAAACTAATTGAAATTTAAAGAATACATGTGTGTTCAACCCTTCTTGTTTTCCAGAACACATGGAATAGTTACTAAGACAGATCACATTCTGGGCCATAAAACACAGTCAATAAATTTCAAAGGATTTAAGTGATACAAGGATGTTCCTTGGCTACATAAAATTAAACAGAACTATTTAAAACGTAATAACATGCTTATTACTTTAAAAGGTAATAACATGTAATGTATATTATATATATTATATTATATACATAAATTATGTATACATGACAAATTATAGTAAAATTTGCACCTGCTATATGATCAGTAATTCTTGAGTTTATAACTTAAGAAATACGGTGATTCATACTAATCAAATAACAATAATTATAGATGTTAAGTAGTAGATGGATTTAGAAAAAAGTAAGCATGCTATAAAATATTATTTCTATATATAATGTTTAATTGTTATGATACTTGTAGTAAAATTATTGAGGCAAATTGATAGCAAAATGAAAGAAATAGCCATCAAAAATAGCTTTGTCTGCAAATAAAGCATATGATATAATGTCAGAACATTTAAAAGGAATGTACGAAAAATGTTCCTTTAAAATATTAATGTATCTCACTTGGTGCATTGTTTATATAAAATATTGTTTATATGGAATGAAGCATGGTAGACAAATGCATAGAAACTAAGAGTTAATAGTATGCATGTAATATTGGGGCTGCATTTCAAATTCAGAGACTTAGTTTCCTTTACTTGCAAAACTACCTGGCAATATCTTACATGAGCTTAGTTTGGTTCAACATACCTTTGGGGTTTGTCCATAGATATTATGTGGTGTTAATAATAAAAATACATACAAAATGGATCACACAATTTTCAACTTATAAAAAGTTTAGAACACATTCAATACACTTAAATATGTGTGATTTATTGATATGATGTGACATAAACCCTATCCTTTGATAAAAAAACTGAAAATTTTGATTAATAAATACCTTTTAATTACTTACAGAACCTCTCTCAAATGTTTCAATAGCCTAAAAATTAATTTTGTGGAATATTTGATTGAGTAAATAAAAGTAAATTGTGTCATGACATTACTTAATTCCGGCATTAGATATTTTTGTTGAAATAAATGTAAATGGTTATTGTTTTGTTTTTATAAATGATATTTATGTTCAAGTACCTTGTATCTGTAGAGCAGACTATTCCGTAAATGTACTGGCATGATTTGGTGGAAACACTAGACAATCTGAAGAACTAACGGAATGTTGTTGGGAAAATGACAGATAAAGAAACAATCTTAGCTGTCAGCATGCTAGTAATAATACAACAGCAATCTAAAATGAAAAAGGTCAGGTAACAATAGCGAATAAGAGCAAAGAATAAGTCTTATTCAGATTTAGATAAAATAAAGTGCCACTTAGCACAGTTGGAAACATGTTTTGATGTAAGATTACAAAAACTAAATGGAGAGGAACAAGTGATAAAAATTTACTTCGTAGAAAAAAAATGAAGCACTTTTTTATTTTAACTAAAAATTTCCTCTGCATCATCAGATGTTATCTTCATAATGAAAGCAAAATAAAATACATTTTAAATAATCAAGGGCTTTCTAAGAATGATCAGTATAATAGAATATAAAGCCAAGAGGTAAATTACTTAGCTATACATACAACTATAGATGGTAGTCATTATTATGCTGGGGTATAGCCCATTTTTTGTCGTTTTTTGTTTTTTATGGTTTCTTTGCAGGGAGGGGAGGCATATAAAGCTTAAAAGGTAATGCTAAGAGTAAATTAAAAAGGCAGAGAGAATCAATGTCTGCATTCGTAAATCTAATATTAAAGGTATGTTTCAACAGAATTTGTCATTTCCTTTCATCACAGTGATATCTTCTTAAGTTAATGCTCTCCTCTACATTAACTGTTAAATTCATATTTAGTCTTTGTGGTTACGTGAGGAAGAAAATTAATATGAAGACAAGGGTGAGAAAGGCATTTTACTTTGTTATGATGTAATACAATGCTTGTTTTTTAATTAAAAAATAACATATTCATTCAAGTTATTAAGATAGTGGCATGTTGGTTTATATATTTTTTTCTTAAGTCACTTCAAAAATGTTATAATCACACGCAAAGAAAGAGACTAGGAAAGTCTTTAATAATTGATATTAGTAATAAAAGAAGACACTATTTTTAGAAAAATTAAAGTGCCATTAGAGAAAATATATGTATATAGAAAAATATTGAAAAAGACATTGTAATGCAGAAGATAACTATGAAAGTAAAGATGAAAGCTGCAAATAAAAATGCAATTTTCTTGGATAGTTATATTTTTCTTATTGATTTTTAAACTATCAAAGCTTACTTAGGACTTGTTTCAGTTGTTCAAGAACCACCGCATTCCTATTAAAGAATTTCTATTTAGATTTGGAATGATGGCTGATTTTCTCTCAGCAAGCTCCTGGACGGTTTATTGGGCTATTCTTCAGGTCCACATGGTACTGGCTGGGACACTAGTACTGGAGCCATGTACAGGCTCAATGTGGGTTCAGCAACTGCTGTTAGCCAGAGGCTTGATTCCTTTCCAATGATCTTGTCACATGGTTGCCTGGGACGCCTTAGAGCCTAATGGCTGAGTCCCAGAAGAAACATTCAAGCGGGCAGCATTCCAAGAGAGAGGAAGTGAAATCGGCCAGGCCAAATAAAGAAATCCACGTGGTAGAGAACTTCCCAAGGGACTGGATTACAGAGAAACCAAGTCAGCAAAGGGCATCATTTCTTTTTTCTTTTAAATGTTTCAATTATAGTTTAAATTCAATATCATGTTAGTTTCAGATATACAGCATGGTGGTTAGACATTTATACAACTTATGAAGTGATCCCCTGATAAATCTAGTACCTGCCCGACAACACACAGTCATTACATTATTAACTATATTCCCTGTGCTGTACTTTACATCTCCATGGCTATTCTGTAACTGTCAATTTGTACTTCTTAATCCCTTCATTTTTTTTCACCCAGCCCCATAATACCCTCCCACCAGGCAACCATAAGTTTGTTCTGTGTATTTATAGGTTTCCATTTTGTTTGTTCATTTATTTTGTGTTTTAGATTCCCCTTATAAGTGAAATCATATGGTATTTGTCTTTGTCTAACTTATTTCACTTTGCATAATACCCTCTAGGTCCATTCCTGTGTTGCAAATGGTAAAATTTCATTCTTTTTTATATCTAAGTAATATTCCATTGTATATATGTACCACCTCTTCTTTTTTATCCAATCATCTTTCAATGTATACTTGGCTTGCTTCCATTTCTTGGCTATTGTAAATAATGCTGTAATGAAAATGTGGCTGTGTATGTATTTTAGAATAAGAGTTTTGGATTTCTTCAGATAAATACCCAGAAATGGGGTTGCTGGTAGTTCTATTTTTAATTTTTGTGGAATCTCCGTACTGTTTTCCGTACTGGCTGCACCAATTTGCAATCCCACCAACAGTGCATGAGGGTTCTCTTTTTCTCCACATCCTCACCAATACTTGGTATTTGTTGATTTTTGATAGCCATTCTTACAGGTATAAGATGATGTCTCATTGTAGATTTAATTTGCATTTCTCTATGGATTAGTAACATAGAGCATCTTTTCATATGTCTATTGGCCATCAGTATGTCCTCTCTGGAGAAATGTCTATTCAGGTCCTCTGCCCATTTTTTCATTGGACTGTTTTTTGTTTTGTTGTGTGTGTGTGTGTGTGTGTGTGTGTGTGTGTGTATGTGTGTGTTTGTGTAAGTTGTACAAATTCCTTATATTTTTTGGATATTAACCCCTTATTGGATGTATCATTGGTGAATATCTTCTCCCATTTAGTAGGTTATCTTTTGGTTTGGTTGATGGTTTCCTTTGCTGTGCAAAATCTTTTTGGTTTGATGCAGTTCCATTTGCTTATTTTTTTCTTTTATTTCCCTTGCCTGAGGAAATATAGCCCAAAAATATTAATAAGAGCAATGTAGAGAGTTTACTGCTTACCTTTTTTTCCTGATTTTATGTTTTTGGGCCTTATATTTGTCTTTAATCCATTTTGTGTTTATTCTTGTATATGGTGTAAGAAAGTGGCCTCGTTTCATGTTTTTTTGCATGTTATCTGATCAGTTTTCCCAACACCATTTATTGAATTGACTGTCTTCACTCCATTGTATATTCTTGTCTCCTCTATCATAAATGACCATACAAGCATGGGTATATTTCTGTGTTCTCTATTCTGTTCCATTGACCTATGTGTCTGGTTTATGCCAATACCATGCCGTTTTCATTACTATGGCTTTGTAGTATAGTTTAATATCAAATAGCATGATACCTCCAACTTTGTTCGTTTCTCAAGATTGCTGTGGCTATTCAGGGTCTTTTGTAGTTCCATATGATTTTAAGATTATATGTTCTAGTTCTGTGAAAATTGACATTGGTATTTTGATATGGATTGCACTGAATCCATAGATTGCTTTGGGTAGTATGGACATTTTAACTATATTAATTCTTCCTATCCATGAGTATGGTATATGTTTGCACGTATTTGTATTTTCTTCAATTTCTTTCTTCAGTGTCTTATAGCTTTCTGAGTACAGGTCTTTTACCTCCCTGGTTAAGTTTATTCCTTGGTATTGTATTCTTTTTGATGTAATTGTAAATGGGATTGTTTTCTTAATTTCTTTTTCTGATAGTCTGTTATTGGTGTGTAAAGATGCAACCGATTTCTGAATATTAATTTAATATCCCGCCACTTTACTGAACTGATTTATTAGTTCTAATAGTTTTTTGGTGTATTCTTCAGATTTGTATATTCACAATGACAATAAATCATCATCCTTGAAAAACTGATCTAAGTTTTATAAATACGCAAGTCCCTAAATCTGGCTTGATGAATATAAAAAATAACCAGTTCAAGGAATACTCCAGTTAAAAAAGGGAGGGGAGGATTGGCAGAAGGATAAAACGAAGAGAATAATTTCTACATGGTTCTTAGGAAATATACATGAAATGTCCTGGAAATTAACAGGCCTTCTGTTGTTAGTGTGTGATCTCTCAAGGCACCTCATATGTTAAATTATAACACTTAATTAGATATGAAGTTTTGATATATATGCTTAAAACTTTTGTTTCTTAATATATGTGTGTAAATGTGATGCATAGTGATTATGTTATATTGAATCTGCATTAACATTGAAAACTTACAACTCTACAGATGGTCAAAAATCAAGACAATATATGCCATGAAAATTAAACAGTGTATGAAACACCTCAAAAAACATATTAGAAGGGAAGGATCAAATCTCTAGTCATATAATTATGGCATTAGCCAACATTCGTGGTTAAACACATTAGAAACCTGACTTATGTAAACTAAAAAAATTTACATTAATGCAGAGAAAGCTGCAAAAATTGGCAAGGATGCTAGAGTAGGAAAAAGAAGAGGGGTAACAACTAGGGTTATAGCAAACATTGTCCTAAGACTTCCCAGTGAGGGCATATCACCTCTGTCCACAGAAACTGCAATGCTGCCACCACAGGCACTGATTCTGAAAGCCATCTGTCATTATTTGCCTAGCACTGGTGCCACTGTTTCCCTCAGGATATGGTACTGCCCCCACTGCTGCTCTGCCTGCCTTGAAAATGACTGCACTTTGTGTTTCTGCTTGCTGCTAGCTCTTAATTCAAAGACTGGTTTGAATATGATTTCACTCACATGTGGGATATAAAACTGAAAGCAACAAATGAACAAGGTAAACAAAAAGTCATAGACACAGACAACAGTTTAGTGGTTACCAGAGGGTAAGGGGGGAATGGTCTGTGGTATAAAAGGTAACGGGGCTCAAATATATGGTGACAGAAGATTTGACTTTGGGTGGAAAACACAAAATGCAATATATAGATGATATGTTATAGAACACTTGAAACCTATATAATTGTATTAACCAATGTCATCCCAATAAATTTAACTTAAAAAGGACTGGTTTGCCCACCCCTACTTAGAAGGGGTGGTAGGCCTTTTTTCCCAAAAAAAAAAAAAAACACTGTTTAGGAAGAATATGGGACGTTATGACTTTTTCCTTTCCCACCCCTGCTAATGTCCCCTCCTTTCCTGGAAAAAATCATAGCAAATGTACTTTGAAAATTTGAACTATTTCTCCTTTTCTAGAAATGCATTTCATCGGTTTTAAAATAATTTAAAATTCTCACTAATTTAATTACAATAAATGGCTTGGTTTTACAAATCTATATTAGTGTATCAGGTCAATTATTCTTTCATGCTTTATAATAACATCAAGGCTTTGTCTTAAACCTACAATAGCAAGAAATAAAATTCAATTAAAAAACAATGATAAGGTAGATAAAATAGAAATATAGCTTTTATTTTCCACACAATTGAAAACTTCATAAAGAATATGTGGACTATCCTTTAAATTCCTATTATTAAGAAACTTATTCATAATATCTCTAAATATGCATACTATGAGTAATTTATCTCAACTGAACACACACACACACACATATATATATTTTTTTTTTTTCAATTAACATGTCTAAAATGACACAAAAGAGTGTCCTATTTTCTTCATGGTAACTATTTTTTTTAACTCAAGCACATTAAAATGAAATGGCAAAATATAATACATTATTACTGCTTTAGGTTAGCTTTCAAAGGATTCAGAGTATGCCATCCAAAAATATACCACTCTGGCATAAGAATTATTTTGGGCTGAAGGCAATTGAGAAAAGAGCTCCTGCGCACACCCTGTTTTCCTGAAAGCAGAACATAAATTCCCCCGTAAAAGTTGACCCCTTCTTCCCACTTCTCATACCAGAAAGGGGAGGCTTTCCCCGGAAAGGAGGAGAGCTGCAGGAAAGTCTACACAAGCAAGCCTTACTAAGTAGCTGTTATTTACCATTACTTTCCCCATGGATTTGCCTTCCACAATTTGCCACCCTAGAAACTCCAAGCCCTTTTCCTTTGTCTTGTCACTTTCCTACAAAATTATTATTTATTGTTAAGACATAACAATAAGCCCCAAGTTCTAACCACTCCTTTGAATTTCTGGTCAATGAGTTTCCCCCACATGGATGCACATTGCAGATGTTAATAAACGTCTTTGTTTTTTTCTTGTTAATTTGTCTTTTGTCAGTTTAATGTATAGGGCCCTAGCCAGAGAATCTAGGAAGGAAGAGGGAACAAATTTTTCTTTCCATACAGTTTGGCAGTAGATCAGAATAAAATAATAGAAAGAATGCATTGAAAAAATTTTTATAATAAGTGGCACAAAAATGTATAATCTCAATTTGAGGTTTCACCATATTAGGTTGGTGCAAAAGTAATTGCGGTTTAAAAGGTTAAAAATAATTGCAAAACCGCAATTACTTTTGCACCGACTTAACAGAAACATCAGATAAATAAAAATAGATGGAACTTGTACAAAATTACTTGCCAGTGCTATTTGTAAGTGTAAAGGTCATAGAAGAAAAAAAGACTGATAAATGTTCCAGAATAAAGGGAAACTAAGGAAACATGACAAATAAATGCACTTAGACACAGAAAAAATACAACAGGGAGACAAATAGTGAAATTTGCACATCATCTGTGGATTACTTAATGGTTTCATGTCAATGCTTCCTTCCTTTGATCATTGTACTTTTGTTAAGTATCATGTTAACATTTGAGGACGCTTGGTGAAGGCTATATGAGAATTATTGGTACTGATTTTGCAACTTTACTTGGATATGAAATGATTTCAAAATTAAGTGTTAAATATATCAATTTTTAAAAAATAAATTAAATGAATAAATACACAACATAAATATTTATGATAATTTGAAGTCGTGTACCTCAATAAACATTTTTTTCCTCTTACCTAGGTTAAACATATGAGTGATTGGACTTCACTTAGCAAAAACATCCTGCATGTTGATGTAAACTTTATTCTTGGTGACTCAAATTTTCACAGAATTATAAACCCGTAGTTTATGAGTATTGATATTAGTGGGTTTTCTATCACAGATCGCTTAAAGTACATTCAAGATGAGGTACAGATAGGGAAGCATTTATCTCAGTCTGCCGAGGTCTTGCTTCCAGGTGTATCCTCTGTTTGGTTTAAATACAGTTTTATAAGTATTCTCAAAAATATATATAGGGTACAGATAAATATCTTGAAAAGGTGGCACTCATACTTTTATTTTCATGAGGCTTCCTAATGACATCCATTATGTGTAAGAATAAAAAAACTAATCATGAGAATTTTTAAAAGAAGGCAAAAATGAAACAAAAATATTTATGTCTTTATTTCCCACGAGATAAATTCCAAACCCCGTGTGAACAGTGGATTGGAGAGAACTAAGATTAAAGGATAAGAATTTGTGGCCTGACAAGAGGATTTAAGAGACCTGAACCAATGAAATTACTCTGAGGATACAAAAATGGAACAAATAAGATGAATATTTAGGGGGTAAAATTTATGATAACTGGGTTTTCCTAGAACGGAAGGAAAAAAAGGTTGTTTTCATTCCCTTAATTTACTTATCACAATTTGTTCTATCCCATTCTCATATCATCAGCCTAATTCTGCCACTTTTTTTCTATTTTTGTTTTGGTTTACTAAAACTCTTAGGCATTAAAAATTGGTCTCTAGTTTACAACTTAGTCAATTAAAATTTCATCTTCACATGAGGAATGTTTCACCTCTTGAAGGTTCTCTCCACTCTCCTTTACCCTGCGTCCTAAGGAAACCTCAGGCAATAACATTATGTCAGAAAAGGGTCAGTGTGCATTTGGTCTCTGGTCCTTCTCTGTTGATTAACATTATGGCTTATCTTGTTGTTTTCTGTCTTGGAGAGGGCCTGCAAACACTTCTTTAAAACCTGCAGATAGATATAGGTCACGTTTGACAGAAATCTATGTTGAAGATATCCCTGGGAGTTTCAGCTATACTCTCTTTCTGACACTACCTGATGAGGTCATGCTGTCATTCCTTTGATGGGGCCATTTCTTTGTCCCCTGCTGAAAGTCTCTGATAAGCAGACAGACCCACTCATGTAACTCCTATGCCTTCGGGGCCAAGGAATAGGTGGTAACCTGCATCACATAATTTGAGGATGTAAAAACATTGGGGGACAAGTGGAAACTGCAAGCTGCTCTCTTCCATCTAGCCACACCCTCTGTCATCTCTCTCCTATGATTACCTTTCCTTTTCCCGTTCATCCACAGAGAATGTGAATATAGAGACTGACACTCACTGAATTCCACCTAGGAAGGAAAAGTTAGCTGAGCTTCCCTGTTCCTTGGATATAAAATTATCTAGTCTCATTTGCCACACAGTACTCTAGCTTGGCTAAAGAACAAATCTTCTTTTATATGCAATGAATTCCTACTTTGCGTTTTACTCTCATGTGTAAAAAGAAAAAAAAACAACAACCCTACAATAAAGTGTCTTGGTTCAATTAATATTTAGTGAAAGTAATTTATTACTTTGCAAAGTATTCTACCATTGAGGTGAAATGACAGCATTGGTTCTCCTGTGTATTTCGGAGAAGAATTATATATCTATCAGAATATGATTTCCTCTTTCCACAACTTTTCATCATTCCGTCCATCGGTATTCTGATTGGATTCCCTTATTCTCTCCTCACACAATAATATGAAATAATCAAGGGAAATCATATTCTTTGAGGTTCAATATCCTACTCCAGTTTGCTACAACTGAGATTTAAATGTGACAATCTGCTAGAATCACGGAGATGGATCAGGATTACTAATGGTTAATCACCCTTCAGTAGGTTTATCTGGCAGGTGTTTGTTTCACAGAAGCTGAATTTTATTTAGTCTTGACTCATTGAGCCTGAAATGCTTAGAGACACTTCAGGGAACTTGGCTCTCTGCTGTTCAAATGGCAGGACGCAGTAAATGAGGTCCTTAGGTAGATGCTAGCCCATGCTGCTTTAGATTGCATGATTATATTTTAAAACCTCACCAAAATAATAATAATAATAATAATAATAATAATAATAGGTACAGGACTAGGCTTTAAAATTAAAGCGAATTATCAGTAATTGACCTAATAATTTGTGGAGCTTTATCATAAAAACATTTAGGATCCTTAACCCTTCCTCATTTTAATACTTAATGTGTTAATTCTTTGCTAATACCACCACATTTGGATATAGTAGGACATACCAATTTATACAAAATTAACAGAAACAATTAGATATCAGAAAATAGTATTTAATGTTTGTTGGTAACAAATATGACCTTGACATAACTGAATCAATACACATGTTTTAGCATTGCTTAAGTTAAAAAAGAAAAAGGTTAAATACATAATTACAATTAACAAAAATATAAACATTTATGACGTTATGGCATTGAATGAGGAATTCCATAAAGAATCCAACTGGAAACATTTCCTTAATAAAAATTAGAAAAGTACCTGAAACATATATATATATATATATATATATATATATATATATATATACACACACACACACATATACATATACATATATATATATATATATACACATATACATATATATGCATATATATGTCATGTTAATCACATATATTTTTTTCTTGGACAAATAAGTAAAATCATGTTAATCACTATATATCTACACATATATATGTGTGTATATATGTGTGTGTGTGTGTATATTCACATATATATATATATATTCAATTTAATTAAACTGAAAACTAAACAGTTCACCCATTTCTCTGACCCATTTCTCTGACACCACCTCCCCCACCCCCTGCCTCTGGCAACCACCGATCAGTTCTCTGTATCTATGAGCTTGGTTGGTTGATTTAAAAAAAGAGAGAGAGAGAGAGAGAGAGAGACAGAAATAGCTAGACAGACAGATTCCACATATAAGAGAGATCATATGGTATTTCTCTGTCTAACTTATTTCACTTAACATAATGCCCTCAAGGTCCATCCATGTTGTCACAAAAGGCACGATTTCATTGTTTTTTATGGCGGAATAATATTCCATTGTGTGTGTGTGTCTACACACACACACACACACACACACACACACACACACACACACAGTTTCTTCATCCAATCATCCATTGATGGACACCCAGGTTGCTTCCATATCTTGGCTACAATAAATAATGCTGCAGTGAACATAGGCATGCATACATCATTTTGAATCAGTGTTTTCTTTTTCTTCAGATAAATACCCAGAAGGGGAATTGCTGGGTCATAGGTAGCTCTATTTTTAATTTTTGATGAAACTCCATACTGTTTTCTGTAGTGGTTGCACCAAATGTACATTTCCACTAAGAGTGCACAAGAGTTCCTTTTTCTCCAGATTCTCACCAACACGTTATTTCTAGATTTTTTTTTTTATAGTAGCCATTCTAACAAGTGTGAGGTGATATCTCATTGTGGTTTTGATTTGCAGTCCCGATGATTAACAATGTGGAGCATCTTTTCATGTATCTGTTGGGCATCTGTATATCTTCTTTGGGAAAATATCTATTCAGATTTTTGGCCCATTTTTAAATTGGATTGTTTGTTTTATTGCTATTGAGTTGTATGAGTTCTTTATGTATTTTGGATATTAGACCCTTATAAAACATATGATTTGCAATTATTATCTCCCAGTTACTAGGTTGCCTTTTTTATTTTGTTGATGGTTTCCGTTGTTGTACAAAATTTTTTCTTTGATATAACTCCATTTGTTTATGTTTGCTTTTGTTGCTTTTGCTTTTGGTATCAAATTCAAAAAATCATTTCAAAGACTGATGTCAAGGAGCTTACTGCCTATGTTTTCTTCTAGAAATTTTATTGTATCAGGTCATGCCACAGTTTCTATATGCATAATCCTAAGGAATATTATGCAATTTATCTATTAGAGTAATTGGGAGAATTACACTAGTTAATGATACCTGCAGTTACTTAGAAGAGTACTTGGCTCATAGTAAGCACATTACTAGTAGAGATAGTATGTTGGAACTGTATGAATAGGAAAAAGTGGACAATGTCACTTTAATTTCTAAATATTTACCACCTCTTTCATCATCAATTATAAATCCTAGTTTTCATCTCATTAAAAAAATGTGTCATATGATCTGAAGTTAGAAACCAGAGATTGCTAGATGGGAGGGGTGTTGGGGATGGGGGAGAAGGTGAAAGGATTAGAAAGTACAAGTTTGCTAGTCATAAAATAGTCATAGGGGTGTGAAATTGAGTATGAGGAATATAATCAATAATGGTGTAAAGGCTACGTAGGGGGTCAGATGGGTACTGGATATATTGGGGGGATCTCTTCATAGACTGTGTAGATGCCTGACTACTGAGCTGTACACTTGAAGCTGATGTAAAATAATACTGAATGTCAACTATAACTAAATATACATAATATACACACACACATATATATGGTGACAAGATGTGAAGTACAGCACAGGGAATACAGTCAGTGATATTGTAACAGCTATGTATGATGTCAGAGGGGTAGCAGACTTGAGGGGGGGTTATCACTTTGTGAGGGGGTGTAAATGTCTAATCATTATGTTGTTTTGTACACCTGCAATGAATACAAAAAAACAAAATAAAATAAAATGTGTCATATTTAGTTTTAAACTATATATTTTCATTGAACACCAAACATGAGAACATTTGTAGTAGGAAGTAATTGAAAGAAAGTTTGAAGCCAAAAACGGTGTCAATGAGAGGTAAATAAAAATTCCCCCACTTCTGTCCCCTCCCCATACTGTTGGATACAGTGATTATTCATTTTAATATTTTTTCACAGAGATTAAAATTGTAGGAAATATTCAGTTGATTAACGATTGATTTTTCTGCTACACCTAACTTGCACCCTAGGACACCATACAAAGAATTTCTAATCATCACTTTTTTCTGGTCTCATTATTACCAGAGTAGAGGTTAGGGCAGGGGAATGGATAGAAACAGTTTTGTTCAATGATCTATTTATAAGAACCTTATATCAAATGAGGAAACTAAGGAGATCAATATTGAATTCGGTTGCTCATGGTGTAAGTCCTATGAAATCTATGTATGTAATAATCAGTGTTTAGTTGCTTTAAAATCCAGTGAGATGACCAGAAAAATATGGATATTTTTGAGGATTATCTGTATTTTTTCTAGGAAAGATGGGATACCCATATCTGTTGCATGTGTTGCTTTTGATTTTGTAAATAATATGGTGAATATTATTCAAGCTAATTTTGAGGAATGTAGAAGTTATAGAACTCTTTAACCATTAGCTACAAAATACTTACCTGGATAATATCAGCTTCCTTAAATCAAATATCTGATTCCAGATGTGTGAGATGGTGATGGTATCCAGTTAAGGATGTAGCTTCGTAGTCTAACACTGAGAGCAGTTTGAGGTAAATATATTGTAACGTTAAAAAGAAACTTGGACTATTATTAACAAAACTGTGTCTCTTTTGCTTGCTTTCTTTGTATTGTTGGGGGAATATGTGTATTTACAATAAAGTGTGATTACTAAGTTGTATACATTCTTTGATAGTCTAAAGTCTTAAGTGTTCAAATTCAGTTAACATAATCATCATGAGGAAAAATTATATTTAAAAAAATGAAATCCAAACATCAATACTGATACTCATTCAATTATATAAATGACAGTCATTTAAATTATTTTAAAATTGTTAGGCTATTCGCTTAAGTTGAAAGCAAGGGGAGAGCCCCCTAACCATCAGATCTCTTTTCATGTGGTATGAGGGATGTCAGAAAGAATCGGAGCTGCTTTTAAAGACTTGAAATTAATCTCAATTCGAATTTTCCTAGGGAGATAACTGTGAGTCCACCACCAAGTGAATCAGAACAGGAATATGTCAGGCCATCTGAAGGGGAGGGGATGATATCCAGCTCAAGGAGAGAAGACAACAGTGTGATCAGGGGTAGACAACGGCATGGGAGGTGTAAGGCACAGATTCTCCTCCACAGCCCCACATCTGGTGCCCTCAGGACCAGCTGTCCCCTCTGAGTAGAAAAGCTGCCCTGCAGCCAGAACGTGTCACAACGCCAAGCCCAGCCTGGCCCACACCTATACATCTTGTTACCATTTCATCAGTTTAAGCTCCAGGACACCCAGGAAAGTACTTGATTTCCTTTGGCATTTCCTCAATTCATGACAAGTTTAGGTTTTAGTACCTAGGCACTCTATAAGTAACTATTTTCAAATAGTGAAAGTCATAAATAATTATTTTGAATCTTAAAAACCTTTTCATTTCTTCTCTCATGATACTCACATCAAGGTCCCACTATCCCTGATAAGATCAAGCAAAACACATTACTGCTACTGCTTACCAATCAATATGTATTCTCACCCATTTATTTCTCAAGGCATTGAAATCGTATGTTTTAAAGATGGGACGATTCTGATTCTCTATATGAAAGATAAAACTTCAACTAAAATATCTCTCCTCTCTCACTCATTAAAACTGAACATTCAAGTCCTGGAAGGAAGGGAGATTTAAATATATTTATGGCAGTCACATAGTGCATTTAAAAATGTTGGGCTTCATTGTATAGACTGTGAATATACAGCGATGGCCCATGAGCCGTGAAATAGCTAGACTCCATGCTTTAGAAAGTTTGCACTGTCTCCAATGAGAAAGTTGAATTAAAAGAAGAAACTGCAACTAATAAATTAAATCTCTAGATACTAGTTCTAACTCAGTCCCTAATCAACAGCATGCTAGGTTTTAATCCTCTCCCTACGGAAGCTATTCTTGTTAAGATTATTGATGAGCATTTAATAGCAAAGTAAAGTTCACTTCTTCAGTTTTTATCTATTTGTTATAAGCATAGCATTTGTTTTCCATGTGTTTCTTCCTTTTCTAGTATTCATTTATATGTTTCATTTTCTGGCTTTTATTTACTCCCACCCCTCGGTTGTTCTGCATCTTTGCCAACATTTGGTGTGTGTGTGTGTATGTGTGTGTGTGTGTGTGTGTTTCTTTTTTTTAATTAACTGACTTTATTTTTCAGAAAAGTTTAGGTTTGCAGAAAATTTGAGTGGAAAGTACAGAGTTTCCACAAAACACCCCCCTCCCCGTTCCCCTATCATTAATGTCTCACATTAGCATGATGCATTTGTTACAATTGATGAACCAATATTGATACATAATTATTAAAGAGTCCAGTTTACAGTAAGAGTGATTCTTTGTGTTGTACTTTCTGTCAGTTTTGAAAAATGTATAATGATATGTATCTACCATTATAATCATTCAGACTAGTTTCACTGACCTAAAAATCCCATGTATTCCAACTATTCATCCCTCCCTCTCTCCACCGTAAGTCTTGGAAATCACTGTTCTTTTACTGTTTCCATAGTTTTGCCTTTTCCAGAATGTCATATAGTTAGAATCACAGATTATTTAGCCTTTCAGATTGGCTTCTTTCACTTAGTAATATGCATTAAAGTTTCCTCCATGTCTTTTTCATGACTTTTTATATCTGAATTATATTCCATTTTATGGTTTAGCCATTCATTTATTGAAGAACTTCAAAATTTTGACAATTATGAATGAAGCTATTATAAACATTCTTTTTAACATTCAGGTTTTGATGTTCCTCGGGGTTCCCAAATGGTTTAATGTCTTTTCAATTATTTACTTTCTCTTGATGAAGTCACATATTGTGTCATGTTATATCTCATAAACATGCCAGTGATTTTTAAACATATATATATATATACATATATATATACGTATATATATATATGTGTGTGTGTATATATATATGGTGTGTGTGTGTGTGTATATATATATATTACTTTTTCTCAAATTTTGTATTCCTAATACTTTGCCACCTAAGAGACTTTACAGGTATGACAAATTAATCTATCCAAACCAGAACTCGTCTTTTAGGTGAACTGATCTTTCAGTCCTCACTGTTCAGATCTGAGACAACAACCATCCCCTTTGTCACCCGGAAAAAAAACTAGAGGCTCTTTGACCTTCTCTCACCATTCACATTTTATTTAATTATATCTGTCATATATATTATTCCACACATTTCACTCTTGCAACATAAGACATAAACCTTCATAATCTTCTACCTAAAGACTCACTGATCTTCTAGTCTTTATTTCTTAGTAATTCTGCTAACCCAAAATCAACATGTCACCAGATCTGGCTTCTTAAAATGTAAATCTATCCATGATGTCAGAGCAAATGCAATACTGCTGTGGTGCCTACTTGAAAATGGGTGAAAGTTCAAACAATCTTTTGACATATAAGGTCCTCCATTATCTCACCCTAACTTTTCAAACTTAATTACTACAACTGACTCACAAATACACCAAATTTCTATAAATCTTTCTATCAGGCCTAATTCGTCCTACTTTTATTTTTGTATTTGTTCAATTTCCTTTCCCCAACTGAAATGTCCTTCTCACTTTGTCTCCTTATAAAATCTTACTTCTCTATATGATTCTTCTTTAAGAGCACTCTTTCTGGAAATTTTCTCTTAAATTATTCAGATAGATTATTATTTTACTTCCCTGTTCTATCATAGAATCTTTTTTTTATATATGTCTCTTTTACTCTTATCATATGCTATTAAATGTTTTTTACATAAATATTTTTACCATCTAAAAGCATTTACTTCACGAGGTGGAATCATCATTTGTGTCTTCAGAACTTGAAGCACATAATAAGAATTCATTAAATAAATATTATCTAAATTAATAAATGGCTGAATTATATATTGAAATTAGTCACTTTAGCAGTGTAGAATTAAGGGCCTGTAGTGGGGAAAATCTGGTTATGAGAGAATTTCTAATTATGCATATGCAGTAATTGAGCATCTAGTACATGTTTAATTGTCTCCGTTTAATAAAATATAAAAGCCTTGATGGCAATGACTGTTTTATTTATCATTGAATTCCCAGTGCCTATAGGAGAATTCTTAGTATTCATTCATTCATTCATTCATTCATTCACTGAGAAATTATTTATTGAACACCTACCAGGCATACTCCCTTAGCGCCAGGAGTACAGCAGTGGGATAGAAGAAATGAAGGTACTTTGTAGAATAAAAGATACCTAACTTCGTAGCATGAATGATGGTGATGGAGAAAGACAAAGCAAGTTAATGAAGATAAGCAGTACTGGGTTGAGGGGAGGGGTTGTTATTTTAGAGGTGAGGTAAGAAAAATGCCTGTCTAATAAGGTAATGAGCCAAAAGAGTTGATGGATTGAGCCATGTGGATAATCTAAGGAGAAATATTTTAGCAAGGGAGAAAAGCCAAGCAAAGGCCCTGAGGTGAGAAAGGGGCAGGAAAGCTCCAAGAAGTGTCGGGAGGTCAGTGTGGCTGGTGCGGGGTGATCTAGGAGTCGAGGAGTAGTAGGGGTTCCGAGGTGACAGGGCCATTTCATTTAAGGGCTTTGGAAACACCTCAACTCCCTTCTCCATTTATTACAAAGCAATCCCAATTATGAAAATTCAACTGGAACATGTCATGATCTTATTCCAAAACCTTTGTTGGCTTCTCATTACTTAGAAAAAACAGAAAATCCTTAATATTCCTATAAGACCTCCATAAATTATCCCCTGTTTACCTCCAAGGGATTAGCTACTGCCACTTTTACTTTCACTCTCTCCTCCCAGACAATTGGGGCATTTTTTCCTACTTCATAAGTGTCCTTTTTCATCCTACTTTAATCCTGTCTATATGTTTTCAGGCTAGAACCTTTCCCCCTCTTCCACAACTTCCTTCTTCCCCTGGCTACTGCCAATGCGTCTTTCATAGGTCATTTTAAGTACAACTACTTTTAACAGATCTTCCATAATCACACAGTTTATGATCTGTAGCACCCAGTAGCTATCTGTTTACTTATGTGTTAAATGTTGGCCTCTCACTAGTTCATAAACTTCAGTGAAGCAGGAAGAGTGTCTCATAAGACATTACTCCAGTACCTAGTAAAATACTAGGTATACAGTGAATGATCAATGATATATTTTTTGATAGATAGACAGATGAATGAGTAAATGATGCATTTTGTTAGGTAAAACACTAACAGACAAAAAGCAAAAAAACTCCACGTGTGCTTTGATATAGTGCTGCCAGTATTTTTCTGGGAAATTAATTCTCATGTCTTAACCCTTGGCAAAAACTCTGACTCCTGTGGAAAGGGAGGATCACCCTAGTACTCTGAAAATCATAGGCTTTAATGATACAAAGCTTAATAATAAAAATAATAATAATGACTTGTTTTATTTTCCTAAAACTGTCATTCATCAGATGATTTTCTATATCTGAAAAACACATTTATTACATTAATCTACCTGTGTTTATGATAAGAAAGTTGTACACAGCAGTCTATCTTCTTTCATTTCCTCAGTCTATAAGCCCAAAAGGAGACATCTGAGACTCTTAAAGCTCAGAAGAATGGATCTAGCAGATACGGACAGAAGCAGTGATTAATATTTTCAAATACCCTGTTTATAATTTTATGTCAAGTACCTGAACCACATAAGTGCAAAATGAATCACATAGACATAAAATAAAATTTAAAATCAATTATTGAAGTCTATAATCGATTATTTGAATTTAATAATACCCTTCATTAAAATGTGATTACAAGCACGTATGTACTTCTCTTACCTAAGACAAAAGACTTTTTTCTGTTCAAGTATAAGCTGATGGTTTCAAAATGGAAAAATCAATGATAGTTTTGTAGATACATTATAATACTTAAAACAACTGATTAAGTGTATAATATAAAACTTTCAGTTATTTTTATTTGTGAAACTCAGAAATCCACTGCAATCCTTTGGAAGAATTCTGATACTAAGGTCTATTTTATTTCAGCATTTTTCAGACTTAATTTATTCAGAGACACCCTCAGAACACAGTGATTTACAGACTCGCCAGTTTTATAAATTCACAATAACTTCACACAGATTTACACAATAACAATATTATCAGTCACCTCTTCCTTGGAGAAATATTTCAAAGTCAAGTCAATGATTTTAATGGAAATTTCTACCATCGTTGAGAAAACTGTTATTGATTTCAAATAATATATACTCCAGTCCATATATAATCCATCATTGCTATCTACAGTCTACAGATTTATAGAAATAAATAATCTCAAATTATTTTAAGACAAGATATGCTCATATCTGTATAAATTCTGGGGCAGGCAATTGTCAATAATTCCCTTCTTCTAAAATCATATGTCCAGCATATTTATTACAAAGGCATATTATGATGAAGTTTTCCCAAAGCTTTGCTGAAATCAACTGGAAACCTACTTTTGTTCTCCTCACAAATTTGTGTGTCTGGGTGGAAAGGTGGGGGAGTGGCTGCATAAACACAAACTAAGCAGTATATCTGTTTACAATAAAAGAGATTGAGAGGCACTTTTCTGCTATATGAATTCTTGCAATTTTTTTTCTGTAAGAATAGCTTCTACCAAAATAGCAATGTTCTCATTTATGCAGAAAGCAGACATGTTGCAAAAATAACTAAATCATTTCTTTATTTCCTTATTTCATATCAAATTTTTCATTTGCTACTTTCCTTCCCTTGAGCCTCCCAGTTTTGTCTCTAGTTGGATTAGAACAACTCCAGCAGGGAAAAATTGTTTAAATTTGGCAATATGGAGGGTTTATGAAAGTTAGAACATTTTTTCTGACTATCAATCCTTGGAACGTCTCTTGATTCTGTATCTCTCTACATTTCTGAACCACAAAAGTGACTTTATTCATATATCATTTTTCCATTTGTACTAGAAAATATTTTTTTCTAGGCTGTCAGAGATTTTCACTTTACTCCCTTTTGATTTTGTTGTTCTTTGTTTCCTGGTGATAGGGATTGAATATTTATTATTCATTTTATAATTAAATCTATATGAAACATGAATCACTCAGTGTACCTGGTTTATGTTAAGCCTGTGTTCTAATAAATCATAATTTTCCTTTCCCCTGAACTGTTCGTGAATTAAAATGTTACTTTTAAACAAAAAGGCATTGTTCTCCCAAATTAAAGAAATCTCTATTTATATTCCCATATTTGCTATTGTTTCTTGTAGTTTTCAAAAGGTCTGAAACTTTCTTTGAAATATACTGACATTCTATACACCTTGTCACATCTTAGCACAAAGATCGCTCTGGGGTAAGATGAAGGTCTTGCCCCTTTTAAGACATATGCCCTTCAAGTTTAGCGACAAGGTCAGCATCTAGATGTGAAATTCTAGGATTAACTACCAATTGTACCAGGAGTCATCAGAGCCTGAATATGCTCAGTGGTAAAAACTGTATGGATGGATATTTTAGGGAAGATCTCTGGGCAGCAGTGAAATGATCTCTGTCACTATGTGTCAGATTTAGGAGGAACTCTCAGGATGCCTGAATTTTCTAGTATTGTAAAGCTTTAACATACTTTCTATATGCATTAATTTACACAAAGCACCACATACAAAAATGATAAAAGTGGTGCTGCTCTTCTAATTGTGTATTCCCATCCTTTTACATCTTTCTTGTCTCCTACAACCCTTCCCACAACCCTCAGGCTTGGTTTGAAATTATTTCGTTACTTCAGACCCCTCATTTTGCCACAGAAACACAGAAGGATTAAATGACACAATTAGGTTCTCATGCAAAAATCTTTTCTGTTTAAACCAAACCACACCAATCAACAAGAATCAATGAAACAATTACACTAAAAACAAGGCAAACAAACAAAAAAACAGTCTCGTACCTAAGCACACAATTCTGGAGCCAAACTGCCTGAGTCTGAATCCTCACTCTGCCATCTACAGATGGTATGACTTTGGACAATTTACTTAAATTTGTTTGCCTCAATTTCATAATCTGTAAAACGGGGCTAATGAAAGTACTTATTTTACAGTGTTGCTATACAGAAAAATTAAACGTTGATATTTGTGAAGTTTTTAGAACATTATCCAGTACATAGTAAGTACAATATAGTGTTTATTAAATACATTTGTGCATGAAATAAAATACAGATGGCCCTTGAACAATGCAGGGGTTAGGGGCGTCATCCCCTCTGCACAAATACCCACATATAACTTCTGAATCCCCTGAAACTTAACTAGTAAAACCTACTGTTGACCAGAAAGAACCCTTACCAATAACACAGTCGATTAACACAAATTTTATATGTTATATGTATTATATACTGTATTCTTATAATAAAGCTAGAGAAAATATTAAGAAAATCATAAGAGAAAGTACATTTACAGTACTGTACTGTATATGTCAACACCATAAGTTTAAAAAAATCCATGTATAAGTGGACCCATGCAATTCACACCCATGTTGTACAAGGGTCAACGATACAGAAATGTACATGTATTATATATGCCCAGTTTAATAATTATTATAAAGCAAACACCCATGTAACTATGCAAACAAACTAAATCAATAGATAAAACACTGTAGGACTGCAGGAAAACAGCCCCTACTCCCACTATGCTTCTTCTTAAGAACAAATTATTCCCTCTTCCTTGACAAAATTCCCTGAAAAATAGTCAGGTATCTATTATTATGCCTTATTAAATAATCATTTTCTTGCTTTCTTTTATAATGTAGTTACGTATGTATGTACCCCTAAACAACATGGTCAATTTTCCGTTTCTGAAATTTATATAAAATAGAAACACTGTATCGCACTATTCTGAATCTAGCTTAGGTCTGGGAAATTTCACTTCACTTTATTTTCACTGCTATATAGTATTCCATGATTTTGCTCCCTTTTACTTATGAATGTATCTGTTGTTATTAGATCTTTGGGTTGTGTCCAGGCTGCTATGAACAAGATGCTATGGGTTTATTTTGTCACATGAGACTGATATATATAAGAATGAGTGGATTTGCTAAACAATGTGGTATATATATATATGTTCACTGTATTAGATTAACACTGAACAGTTTTTTCCAAAGTACTCGCTATCAATTCACACTTTCAAAGCAGATATATGAAAGTTAGTCATTGCTCCACCTATTATTAATGGCTGCATGTAAATTTTTCCAAAAACTTGATGACTTAAAATCACATTCGTGATTTGTCAGTTCTCACATTTTCCGTAGGTCAGGAAATAGGGGCTGGGCTGTTCAGTGGGTAGTTCTGGCTCAGAGTCTCTTATTGGGTTGCAGTCGAATTTCTAAAACTGTAGTTTCATAAAAGCTTGCCAGAGGTTAGAAGGTTCATGTCAAAAGTAGTTTACTCACATAGCAGGCAAAGTGGTGCTGTCCCTTAGCTGGGCGCCTCAGTTTCACATGGGCCTCTTCATGAGACTGCTTCAAATGTCCTGTGAATGGCATGGCAGCTGGTTTCCCAGAATGAATGATCCAGAAGAGCAAGATGGAAACTTTGATGCCCCTTATAACCTAGTCTCAAAAGACACAAATTACTTCTGCTGTATTATATTAATCACACAGGCCAGCCCTGGTTCAATTTGGAGGGCATTTATAAAAGGTCATTAGTACCAGGAAGTGAGGCTTGTTGGGGACCATCTTGATGGCTGGATATCACACTCCACATTCTTCCAACATTTAGTATTGTCAGGCATTTAGATTTTTCTGTAGTTTTAATTTGAATTTTTCTGACTACTAATGAAATTAAGTATTTTTCACATTTTTATTGGTATTCGTATTTTATCTTTAGTGAAGTATGCGTTCTTTTATTGTTTTTCTGTGGTCAATTATATATTTTGTCATGTGACGAGGTGCTGCTTCTAAGACTCCTAGACAGCACTTTAAAATAGTGTGACAAATCCAAATCTCATTTTTTTGTTTGTTTCAAAGCACGGACTGGTATATAAGGATTTTGAAACGTGGTAAACTACTATTTATTTCTAGTAGCTGCAAGGCTGAAGTAGTTGACAGCCAAACCTAAAGTTGTTTATGCCGATCACTGAATTAAAATATCACTCAATTCATATTCTCTACAGGTCTTTTATGTGAAAAGTCTGGGAACAGAGTGAAGAAGAAAGGGATCAAAAGATATCTAATAAATGGACAGATTCAAAACCAACCTCCCAGCATAGAAAACAGCAAGCCCCCCTGAGAAGTCCTTGAAAACAGAAGCAGATCACGCTGAATGCTATAACTCCATCTAAGAAAATTACTTGACAATTGACTCAGAAAGCCGATTCTCCTTACTCTCCGTACCCACAACCCCTAATTTTCTGCATGCCTATTTCTAGAGGTAGATGTCAGTGTGGCTGGGGGAGAATGCTGGACGACATTTGTCTTCCCATATCTCCCCTTACTGGTGCTATTTATGCTCAAGCATTTTGATTCTGGTCAGCAATAGCAAACGGCTCAGAGGCATCTTATAATCCACATCCATTCTTCTCAGGCAACTAAGAACAAAGAAATACCTATGAAGTCATACATGCAGACAGAGAGAGGGATGCTAGTGCAGCAGTAGGAGGTATCCTAGAAAAGTAAACGACACGCAGTGCAGCTTACACTGGCCTTCAGTACATGCCTAAACCTGGGCTCCTAGGTATCACTTCTATAAAATGGCAAAATTTTGATGAGCATGCTTAAATATGTGGCTAGGGATATAAGTTAACGAAGGGAAGCACAGATTTCATTCTCAACTATTGTCTTATGGTCAGGCATTCAGTCTCTATAAGTGTCAAGCACCATTAACTGTAGCTTCTTCTCAAAATAAAATTTTACTTCCGGAAAAAGGCATTGTAATGTTCCAAAACTTGTAAGCACCACCGCTGTGAATCTCCCACTGGATATTGGCACAAGTTCCAGACATTTTAGGAGTCCATTGTAGATAGTCCAAGCACTATTTGATCCACTGATACCTTAGAGCCAAGTGACAAAGATGATTATTTGTGCTTGTGTTTACACACATGGAGATGAGCAGCATCTGGCAGAACAATAAGTTCACAAAAAGTGCTAAGGGCTACATGTATTTATTTCAATAGGAAGGTAATGTTTGGTCCAGCACGTGGTAACCCACTGCTTTCCCACTGAACTCATCGTCTATGGCAGTGTCCAACTGGAGAGTTAAAGTCGGATCACTCCTGTATTTTTCAAGGCTTTTGTAATGAAGTCAATATCTGAAATATCCCAAGAAGTATGGAATTTCTTTTCACTTATTATTTTGGTAACTGAACTCCAGCGACTTCCATTTGATGTTTCTTATCATATTATTTATTCAAGGGGAAAAAGTAAAGTTTCTCTCGGGGCTGAGGATATATATTTCAGCCACACACTGGGAAACAAGAAAACTAACAGGCAGGTTTAGCGTCCGCAGTCAAGTAGATTTGGGTTAAAATTGTACCACCTCATCCTTAAAACTGACACTCTCGATGGTGAGTCAAAGTAAAATACTATTTTCATGAGGGAGTTATAACTCACAGCCATTATTGAATAATTCCTGAGATGTCTGGGGACCTTTCTTTTCCCAGTGTACACTGTTATTTGGTCACAGACCCTTTGGAGGAGTGCTAAATGAAGTTTTCATAATAAATATCACAGGACATCTTAAGAGCAGTAAATTTTCACTTCATTCAGTGAAATAATCTACGTGTGAGATTTGGATGACTTGTTTTTGGAGATCAAGTTAAGAGATATTCATTAATTTCCATCTCAAGAATTCCATTATTCATCAAATGCTACTGAAGAGCCGGGGCATTAAGTAATTCTATCATATTAGTCAATCAATTTGCCTCCCAGTTATGTGGCTTTTGTCGGCTTCTATTCCCATGGGATGCTCCCTCACTTAGAGAATATTTCCCTGAGATTATCTCCTACCAAGAGAAACTGTCTTTAAATGAGATTGTGTTATTTTATTCCTGAAATATGTTAAGCAGTTGGTTAGTTTTCAGAATTAGTTGTACACATTTTGTATTAGAAATAAACTAATGACCACAAATCCAGTCAGTGGCTTAAAACAACACAAATTTATCCTACAGTTTTGTATTAGGTTGGTGCAAAAGTAACTGCACCAAGTTTAAAAGGTTAGAAATAATTGCAAAAACCGCAATTACGTTTGCACTAACTTAATAGTTAAAAAATCGGAGATGGATCTCACTGCTCAAATCAACATGTCTGCGGGGCTGCATTCCTTTCTGGAAGCTCCAGGGAGAATCTATTCCCTTGCCTGTTGTACGTCTACGTCTGACCTTATTCCTTAGCTCATGGCCCTCATCCTCCTCCTTCAAAGCCAGCACTTGTATCACTCTGAACTTACTTCCATCATCCCATCTCCTTGTCTTACTCTGACTTTTCTCTCTTTCTAATGGCCCTTGTGTTTACATTGGTCCTACCTGGACAAACCAGGATAATCTCCCTGTTTTAAAGTTATTTTATGAGAATGTTAATTTCATCTGCTATTTAATTCTCCTTTGTCAAGAAGCTTAACACATTTAGATTAACACAGTCAGGATACGAACACCTCTGTTGGGCCCATTATTCTGCCCCCATAGCAGTGTTCATCAAGCCCCGATCAACCATTCAATAATTACATAACAATAGATATTTTCAGCTTGATGAATGTGTGAAGAATAACAAAGCAATTCCATGACTGAACTGTATGTATGACGCCAAGCACACACTAGCACTGTTTTGTTTTAGTCACATGGAATTCCTCCTTCAGCATTTCATGTAACTGCACCGCTATTTGTTTTAAAGCAGTGGTATTACTCGTATCCCAAATATGTGCCCTGAGTCAAGGACTTCTCTTATCCTCTGACATTTGCTATAAAAACTGTGTGCATTGTACAAAAGTATTGTTTAACCGCTCTACCTTGGTCCTTTTCTAGCCATTACAAGGCAGAGTTAAATAATCATTTTTAGGCATATCTAAATTATATTGGCCATACCTCTATTACGGCATTAATCCACTGAATCCTATTTTATCCCCCATATTTCTCCTATTAATTAGTTCCTTGATCTCAGAAATAATATATTATTCATCATTCCATGACCTAAGACTGCAGGTTGAAGTTAACAGAGGTTCAACTTCTGCAAAGGAACAGATCAATTGTAGAATCGCTTAATAGTCAACGGAAAAGCAGTGCTATAAATTGAAATGTGTAATACACAGTATTTAGTAAGCAAATGGAAGTGTGTATGTTTATTGTTTTTATAGGGGTTCTTTGAAATTGAGTAAAATGTTAAAATAATTGAGAATATGTAAAATAGCATCCAGGATGTTATAACACTCTCTGATTTGTATACAGATTTCTGAAAAAAGTCGCTGTTGACACCAGCTATTCCCACCTGACGTACATTAATATTATTTGAGTGTTGGGGTTAATGTATTTGAACCGTTTTGAGTAAAATATCATTACTCTGCAATATATCTGAACCTTCTGGAGTTAATTAACATTATCTTGCAATTTGTATAACCAAGGTTTCATTTATTAATGACAATCAGAGTTTTGCTCATTAAATGGAGGGGAAATCTCAAAATTAGAATGTTATTATTGATCAAATTTACACTGCTATTTCTAAGTAATTGACATTGATCACATTCTGGATCAAATGAACATTTCACAAATTATTTCATAATGGCCTCAGAATGCAGATAGAATCCATATAATTGTTGACAGAAAACCACTGGTGCTTACTGAATTTCTATTAGTTAAGTGGTTTGCATTATCTTTGACTATCAGGTATTTTTTAATTCTTAATTATCATTTAACGTGTCCAATTATTAATTGGTCACACAAATGACACTTTAAGAACTGCCCTTTCCCAAAAGAAAGTGATGACCATTTTATGAAAGATTTGAGTGAATGCCTCCAGTACCTTAATTCAAATTCCACCTGTAGTATATATAACATATAATATTATATACTGGGAGTGCCAAAAAAAATGTATACACATTTTAAGAGATGTTATCTATGCATTACTTTTTGAAGTTGAATTGAATTTCGGTAGCAATGTGTAGTATGATATTCGCTCAAAACATGGCGCTAATCAAATGAATGCTAGCGTCACTATGCGACAGGCAGGAGAGTTAAACAACGGAAACACAGTTGTCCTTCGAAGAGCACAAGACCATTTTGAAGTGGTATTTGAAATTCGAGAACATTGTGGAAGTACAACGACAATGGAGGCGTGAGTGTGCAACAGAACCTCCAACACACCTAATAACTGCACGCATTCATGATAAGTTTGAGATGCGTGGTGCTGTGTGTGACGTGCACAAAGGAAGATCCGGGAGGCCTCGCACAGCAACAAGTCCTGCTTCTTCTGCGATGGTGTTGGAACAGTTTACATGCTCACCACAGAAGTCTACCCAACAATGTTCACCGTAATCAGAAGTGTCTGGATGCTGATGGTAACCACTTTGAGCACCTCTTGTAATTGCAGAAGTCACATGTGACTTGTATTCATCTTTTGTTATCGGTATATATTGAGTATTACAATTTTAATACAGTTTTCCTTTCTTAAAATGTGTATACTTTTTTATGGCACCCTCTGTATATGTGTGAACAAGATAAGCATTTATTTAACTAAAATTAATCATTGTACTTCAATGTCCTCTCCAGAATGTAAAAAACTGGAAGGAACTTCCATTCTTACAATGAAAAAGAGTTAGACTAACTTCAAATTCATGACTTTTTGAACTCATTAGAAAGTGATGGTCACAGAATACACTGACCCAAAATCGAAGGAAAGACACTATCTATAGGAAGAGAGGAGGATCTAAAATTCACCCAATTGAGGTACAACACACCAGTAAGAAGCTGTTGACCCTCTGAAACAGTTGGGGATTACAGAGTTAGGGAGAGTTTGTACCCTGTGTCTGACATTTCTCCACAAACCTTCCAGGAGCTCACTGGAAATTTCAGAAAGAGCCTTGTGTGGTGCAAATTGTGGTGCGGATGTGGAGGAGGGGAACAGAAGCCATACAGCAGGGACAAGTAACTCCCACTGGATCCTTTTCCTCAAACACCGCTACAAAATACAATGTGTGCATAGAAATAATATTGCGGCTGGCTTTAGTTGGTGAACGTTCAGCAATGGATGTGGTAGTGCCTGTCTGAGACTGAGTCTTAAACTGAAGGACAGAGATTATTTGTCCCCACACCACCACCAAACCACACAGTTTGAATTACAATGACAATAGCATATTGCTAGGTCAACAGAAGAATAGCACATGAAAATACCATCCCTGAATCACAACACAAAGGGAAACCTAATATTCAGAATCAAACAAATTTTGCTTTGATAAAGCACCAGCAGCCCTAGATACAAGGTTTCTGTCAACTGGAAGACTATGTTACTTTGAGGGAAACCATGGCAAGCACAAATCCCAAATGTAGTTCAGCTCCTTAACTAGATTAATAAAAACTCCTGAACCAAAAGTCTAGCAGAATAGCTGTGACTATGCTGAGGCATAAAACTATTACCTCAGTAATAGCATGTCCAGTATTCAAAAAAAATTACAAGGTACTCAAAAAGACTACACACACACACACACACACACACACACACACACACACACGGACAAACAAAAACACTTCCCAGAGAAAGAACAATTACGACAACTAGACTCAGATTTGAGCCAGCTGTTAGAACTGTTTGACTCTCTAATAGGGAATTTTAAATAATTATGATTAATACATTCAAAACTCCAGAAGTTCTAATGGAATAGGAGGACAGCATGCATGACCAGATGGGTAATTTAAACAGAGAGATGGAATTGTAAAGAATCAAAGGAAAAATTGTAGAAATTAAAACACATAACAAAGATGAAGAAAGCCTTCAATAAGTTCATCAGGATAATCAACGTTGACAAGGAAATAATCAGTGAACTCAATGATGATTTCAATTGGAATTACCCAAGTTGGAACACAAAGACAAATGTTAGTATGGGGAGCGAAAACAGGACATCCAACAGCTGTGGAACTACATCAAGTGTTCTAACAAATGTTTAATTATAATCCCAGAAGCAGAAAGAGAACAAAGGGGAGAAGAAATATTTGGAAAATAATTACTAAGAACTCTCAAAAATTACTGTTGAGGAGACCAGCTCCTGTCCAAAACCTTATGTGTGGATTTTCGGACCTGGCCACTGGCACCTGCAAAGACTTTACCTGGCAGGCCTCACAGGGGTAAGCCGCTTTCCCCACACCAGACCTGATGCACATCCAAGGCACGGCCGCCTCTGAAAGGTGTTGCAGGCAGGACTCTCTCAGGCTGCTATAGCTGGCCATACTTTTATGTATATCTCCTTTCCTTGCCTCCATTTAAGGTCTTATTAGGGAAACTTGAAGACATTTCCCTCCACTCTGACTCAGTACTCAATACTTTTCCACTCCTGGCTCATTCTCCTCTTCTTCCCCCTGCTGCCTGGGTCCATAACATTTCAGGATTCATTTTTTCAGGGCTCCCTCAACAGTAAGAAGAACCCCATGTCTGGGCCGCTGCACCTGACCCTCAACTGGCATACTATTCCTAGAGAAAATAAAACAGGGTAATCTATCAGAGCAGGTGATTAAAAGATTGGTTGTTATTTCCATTTTGTCTTGTTGCTTTAATGAGCTACTTCAACACCTGGAAAGTCAGTTCTCTCTCGAACTCAGCTGAGCTCCAGAAAAATGCCAGACACGAAAACACAGATTTGAAAAGTCACGCAAGCCAGAAAACAAAGGCATGATATCTCTCAAGTATTTAAAGAAAAAAGAAAAAGAAAGTCAACTTACAATAATATAACCAGTGACACTTTCTTACAAAAATATAAGACATATAAAGTCTGTCAAACAAAAACCTAGAGAATCCATCCCAGTAGAACTACTACACAATTAATGTTAAATGAAACTTCTGATAGAGAAATGAAAACAGAATGAAACGGGTCTACAAAAAAAAAGTAAATGGTGCTGGAAATAAACTAACAGAAGGTAAAACTTAATTTTTCTCATTTTAATTGTTCTGAAAACTGTCTAAAGCAAATATAGTAGCAATGCATTTATATATGTACAGTAACAATATATTGTATATATATTTATAGCATATATAAAATTAGACAATATAAGAACAATAACATAAAGTATGGGGGAAGGAATTAGAAATATAATGCAGTAAAATCATTACTCTTTAGGTAGTAGAATAATATTATTTGAATTTGAACCTTAATAACTTAAATATGTATATTTTAAACTCTAGTTAATCACTAAAAACATTTTTCAAAGAGGTATAAACAATAAATCAACATAGATTATAAAAAATAAATCACCTCTGAGAATTCAGAGGACAGGTTTGAACATGAACATAGATTAAGTCACATAAAAATGAAAGGACTGAAGTATGGAGTTGTTTAAAAATTTGCAATGAGATTGTAAACTTAAATGTCAGTTGCTCAGTCTGTGTAATTGCTTGGATGTACGCATACGAGAAGACTTGGGCCAAATGCTGATTTTTATTCTCACCCTATGGATTCTGTCCTCTCTTAGAATTTATTATTGGTGCCTTCAAAGTAAGTGTACACTGGGGTTTAGATCAGAGATGAAAACCTGGCACATAATTATGTTTGTGAATCTTGGTATCAGAGGATTTGGCAAATGACTGCTTTCTGTTTGAATCTTCCCAAAAATCAGTAGCTTTCATTGACTTTTGTACCAATAACTAGAAAATTGGTTTAAAGTTAACCCACAGAAGAAGTCTATGATCATGTAAATATTTCAGATGTTTTATGTAACTTGCATCATGTTTTAAAAATTGCAAACTTAATAATGAGGAAGTCTATGAGATTTGTTTTTTGTTGTTTTTTTTAACCACTACATTAGATATGAAAGAAGTCACCAGTAAATATTTCTGTTTTATGTAAAATTTGTTTTAGTTGTTAGAATTTCTATTTTCTGAAGATATGTAATTAATCCAGCTTTAATTTCATCTTGCATTCCCAGCTTCTTATATCAATACAAATTATAATTTAATATTCTTGGTAGTTTATGCACAGCTCACTCAACTATATCATGCTGTCCAATTCCCAGGAATATCATTAATCTATGATTTAAAGTAAATAGCATTCTCAAGTGCAATCACAAAAACATAGTGTCCTTGTTTCTATGAATATTATCGGAAAAGGACATTGCAACACAATGGGGAAAACTACTAGGAAGATGAAATCTATCATATGCATTTTAAGTCCCATTTATTTACGCATCAATTATTTACAAAACTCTGCCACGTACCATTTAGTACATTAGGAGCTGGAGATACACTCAGAGTAAACCAGACACAGTCCCTTAACTCACAAACTTGAAATCTAATGAGCGAAAGGCCTCAATTCAATAAATATATAAATAGGTAACTTTGTATTATGACAAGTCCTAAAGAGGAGAATCACAGACAATTGTGAGATAGTATGATGTATATTAATGTAATCTGATAAAGCAAGACTTTTTTGATAAAATGACATTTGAACTGAAAGTCAAACATGTTCATTCAGAGGGATACTCATGTCAGGGTGCTTTGCACATGCTTTGTATAGCTGTCCTATGCGGGAGTGAGTCTGGAACAGTAAAAAAATAAAAAAAAATTAAAGTGATTCCATGACTAGAACTTCAGAAACAAGTGAAACTAATGAGCGACAATATTTCAAGGTAGATAGAGTCTAACTAAGACAGGACATAGAATCATATAAAGATTTAGATCTTTACCTGAAGAGCAATGGGAGCCAATTAAATGTTTTAAGCAGATGTTTGAATAAAGTTTAGAAAGACCAGTTTTTCTGGACCCTTCACCACACTCCTACTAAGCTTTCTTTTCTTACTTTTTATACGACATTTGGCTTCATATACATTTATACATAATGAGCAAGGTCAATTCCTATTAAAATTATTCTTTATTCTTAAAATCGATTAAAGTTTTCATTTTCTTCAGAATGGGAGTCACAGCTAACTATAAGAAGTAGAGTAAATCTCTTAGTTTCATTTACAAGACACTATGAAGTTATAATTTCCTAAAATTTATCATATCATCCTTAATCCCATACCTTAAAGATTAAATTTTAAAAAGTATTTCATCCATATAAATGGGTTTATAATATTAAAAATTTAGGGTCCATAATTATGGTGGGAAGTAGTGTAACAGTCAATGTTTCCATAGAAGCAGAAGTGAAGGTGAATGTGGTATTGGAGTATCTGCATCTTGCATGATGAATTTAAACAAGGATGGAATGATGGTTAGTATAATGAACTTTGAACTTGACAGTCTGGATCATGAACTGGTTTTGCCATTTCCAGACATAGCCTAATTTATATTTCCATTAACCCTAACTAACATATGTATCGTAAACATTTTCCAGATGAGAAAACTATATTCTGAGAGTTTAAACTATTTCTCCAAGTCACAGTGTTAAAGAATATCAGTTTATACATGTTTAAGAAAAAATAATCTTGACTCAAAACTCCTGCATGCAAACATTAACAGGCTTGATTAATAGTATTGTAACATTAGGAAATTTACTTACCTTTCAATGCCTCATTTTCATATTTGTTAAGTATAGTAATATCATCTAACTAGTAAGATTGCTGTGAGGAATTGATAATATAATACAAAAGAGTGTTTGGCACATAATTGGTTTTTAATTAATGTTAGTTGTTATTGCTGTGAGTCTTATTCATGATAATGGGAGAAGTTATAGTGTTTGTGTTGCAGTGTGAGGTGTGAGGTAAGAAAAAACTATGATGCAAAAGAGATTGGTACTTGCTTATCCAGCTGATTTCCTTTTTCTGTACATGGAGATAGATCATATTTCCCAGTACCCCTTGCAGATAGGTGACTATAACAATGGTGTTACAGTCAATGAAGTATGCGCTGAAGTAACATATTTCCCTTCCTGGGCCAATCCATAAGTATGGCCAAAAAAACGATCATTTATGATCTCTGCCCTTGCACCAATTTGATGCTAATGTTAGGGTGAATTTGAAAATAACATGTTGTAAATAACAGTCATTCATTATCTTGAATAGAGATGGCTTGATTTCTATGATCTATAAACACATATTGTATTTAAATAATACCAATTTTTGAGTCTAAAGTCTCTTGATTTTACTCTCATAACACCGTGCCTTTTTATAAAGTAATTTTCAGTATGTCAAAAGTCTATAAGGATACCAAGTGGTCTTTTGGAATGGCTAGATAATAACCCTCACTCAGAAAGCTATGGAGACAAAGAGTATTCATTCAAGAAGTGCATGTCAAACAGTAACTAAACCAGACAAACTGAGCTGAAATATTTTTACAATCTTTATATTTTTAAAAAGCAGCATCATGTTAACTATTAACTGTCAAAGTGAAAATGTCTGAATTAATAGGAGAGGCTCTTTATTAAAAGTCTTGAACTCTCTTATGGATTAACCCATTTTCCTCCTGTAATTCTAATCCTAAATACACTAATAAAAACTTTAAAGTGCCTATATTTACATTTATTAGAAACAAAAATCACCACAGTTGTCATTTTTATCAATTATTAATAATGCTCAGTTCTTAATTATGAAGATATATAAACATTAACAATTAGAACTTGATCTCTGAAACAATAGAAATGGTTAAATCGTGTTTGTCTAACATATATAGAAATACTCACATATTTATTTCAAATTAGTCTTTTGTCACTTATATGTTCAAGTGGAAAATATGAAAATTGCTGTTGGTATATTTCTCTTTTTTTAAATGCTTCAATCCATTTGGACATCCATTAGTCCAGTCTACATACCTAGTGCTCTTCTCCTAAACATTCCCTACTCTTTTACACAAATCTATTTGTTTAATCCATTCTCCAAAGATCTCAAATTGGTTTTCTTCTTATAAGTTAATGTACTTTTCTATTCAAATCCCATTATTTCTGGCAGTTGCTGGCTCAAGAAACGTGTTTTAACGATGACCTTCAATCATGTCAACATTCTAAATACATAGGTGACTCTCAACATTGAAGAAGGTTTTTAAAATGACTAATAATCCTTTGCTAGCCTATATATAGTTCTAATACAACATTATAGGAAGAAATACCCTTTATCCCTTTCCTTATTTTCAGTATCACTCAAGGGTAATAGAGATATATGGGCTGGACTATTCTTTATGTGAATAACATGGTGTCAAAAAATAATTTAAAAATATATTCTTAAAATAAAATAATTCACTTGGCATGAATTTCAGTCATCTATATTTTAAAAATCAAAAATACTTTAGCATTACCATATATAAAAATTAACTCAAAATGGATCACATACCAAATGAAAGACTTAAAGCAATCAAACTCTTAGAAAAAATATAGGACAAATGCCTCATAACACTGAATTTGACAATGATTTATTGAATATGACACCAAAGGCACATGATGAAAGAAAAAATGGAGCTCAGAAACTTTAAAAAAAATGTCTGTAAAAAGACACAATCCACAAAGTAAAAGGACAACCCATAGAATGGTAGAAAATATCTGCAAATCTTATATCTGATAAGGGATTAATATCCAGATATACAGAGAACTCCTAAAACTAAAAAACAATTCTATCAGAAAATGGTCAAAAGACTTGAATAGACATGTTTGCAACGAATATATACAAATGGCCTATAAACACACAAAAAGACATTCAACAACCTCACATCCATTAGGATGCCTCCTGTCAAGTAAACGGAGAACAAAAAGTGTTAGCGAGGATGTGGAGAAGTTGGAAGCCTTGTACACTGTTGATGAGAATGTAAAAGGTACAGCTGCTGCAGAACACAGTAGGGAAGTTCCTCAAAAATTAAAAATAGAATCACCATATGATCCAGCAATTCCAATTCTAGGTATCTACCCAAAAGAACTGAAAAGCAGATCTTGATGAGATATCTGTACACCCCGTTATTCAAAATAGCTGAAGCATGGAAGCAGCCAATGACCATAGACAAATGCATAAGCAAAATGTGGTATATACACAATGGAATGTTCCTCAACCTTAAAAAGGAAGGCTATTCTGTAGTATCCTACAAAACGGATGTGTCTTGAGTATATTATGCTAAATAAGCCAGTCACAAAAAGACAAATACTGTATGACTCCACTTACATGAGATACTTACTCAATATCAGAGACAGGAAGTAGAATGGTGTCTGGGGCTGAGGAAAGGGGGAACTGTAGAATTGTTGTTTTAATGCATATAGAGTTTCAGTTTTACAAAATGAAAAGAGCTATGAAGGTAAATGGTGGTTATGGTTGCACAACATTATGAATGTACGAGGACTGAAAATTAAGTCCAAGAATTCATCCTAGAAAAAGTGCTACATACTCATACCTCAAGCTGAATATCACTATGATCACCTTCTAAGTACTCCCCTTGGGAAGCTATGTACCGATGTCAGAACCTAGTCCACCCTTCAAAGCAATTTTGGAACCCTTTTTCTGGAATGGTCATCAGAGCTGTCATCATATTACTCTTGATGTCCCGAATATCATCAAAATGTCTTCCTTTCAATATTTCCTTTATCTTCCGGTAAATAAAGAAGTCATTGGGGGCCAGATCAGGTGAGTAGGGAGTGTGTTCCAATACAGTGATTTGTTTACTGGCTAAAATCCCCCTCACAGACAGTGCCGTGTGAGCTGGTGCATTGTTGTGATACAAGAGGTCCTGTGGGACCATTTTTGCACACACCTTTCTCAAGTCAAGATTTTCAGTTAGGACTTTCCTGTTTCTCTATTGATGTTTACTTGGTCTGCTACGCTTCTCATAATCAGCCAACAATTTTGATGCACAATTTGACGCATTTTTGCAATGTTTTCATCAGTTCTGCTCATTACTGGTGGTCCTGACCTCTCTTCATTAGTGATGAGTTCTCTCCCCCTCAGAAAAACGTTTAATCCACTTACACTGCCATTTTCTTCATGGCATTAGCCCCATAAACTTGGACTAACATGTCCCTGATTTCACTTCCACTCTCGCCAAGTTTAACAAGAAATCTAATGTTTTTTCGTTGCTCTAATTCAAGCTCATTCTTGCGACGGCACACAAAAACACGCGACAATGAATGCCACTCAGGAAGACACTGCCACACATTGACATGAACACAGCTATGAGACACTGATATACCAAGGTCATGAAACCTTACGGAGCTATTTGTACAGTGCTGCCAAGGTAAATGCATGTTGGCAAATTCATGAACTTAATTGTCAGACCTCGTATTTAATACCACTAAACTATGCACTTATAAAAGGTTAAGATGTAAATTTTGTTATACACAGTTAACTACAATAAATTAAAACACACAGGAGAAAAAGAAAACCAATAATTTATTGAAAGTATGAAAATTAAATTTTATTTCTAAAATAATATGAATGTACTTTCTAAAATAATATTCATAGTTTATAAATATAACTTTACTTCTTTTCCTTTTTAAGTAGCTAAATATTTTATTTAAGTAATAAAGTATGGCAGAGCATGTTTATGGAAGACAAATGCCTAGGAGCATAATAAGAAAATATTTTAATGTTTTACCAATATATTATCATTCATAATTATGAGAGGGTGCCTCAGAGTGCCACAAGCTGAAAATGGACCATGAGTTATATGACCTTTAACTAAATCACTTCTCACCTGGTAATAATCAAAAGTTGTTTCAATCTTTCATGGAAAAAATAATTTGAGATTTTATTATAAACTATATTATTTCTCCATAAAATACTTTATGATCCAAATAAGCTATGCTTTGCAAATTACCAGCATGGGTTGGTACTTGCTAAACTATTTAAATTTGTTAATACTTAAAGCTATTGTAACATATCATATGTAAAATAAATTATGAAACAAACTATACTAAGTAAATTTGTGTAGGGTTCTACACAAGTTGATGACGCAGTTACTGTGTAATGATAATGGATAGTCCTAAATGAGTTGTCGTTCAAATGACTGAGCTCCATGTCAGGTGAAATCCTTTATTTTTCATTGTTTGTGCCTCTGCAATTGGGAGAGAAAAGTATGGCTTTGTAGCTGAAGCTGCAATCTTAAATGAAACTTAAATTCTATACCCACAAATCAGAAGCTCTATGATTAAACATTTATAGGTGGTTGGAAGAGGTCCTTATGAAAACATTTGTCCGAGTATAATAACTATATGTGTAGATAAGACAATGTGACCAGACTTGATTTTTCGTCTTACTTGCCACGGCAATACATCTTGCTTTGGGCAACAGTGGCAATTCTTTAACCCTTACTCATCTGAAGAATGTGAAAGAAAATGTCTATGGCTAATTAGATAAATCACATTTTCAAGGACACTTTAAAAACAGTAAGAAATTAAATCTAAATGGTATTATTAAGTCTAATAAAGCCTAGTAGAGGGTTCACTCACTTTTTGTCTTTTTTTTTTTACTTTGTGTACTTCAAATTAGCAATGTAATATTTTTAAAGTCAGATTTATTAAAGTATAATTTATTCAGTTCTATGAGTCTTGATAAACTTTTCTTTCACTATCGTTTAACTATCACCACTTTCGAGATAGTTCTGTCACCTCACAAACTTCTTTTGTGTCCCATTTATCAATTCTCTACCCCCGTCTTCAACCACTGAAATGAGTCATCTCTTTTCTGTCCCTGTAATGTTGGATTTTCCAGAATGTTGTAGACATTGATGCACATAATAGGTAGCTTTTTGAGTCAAATTTCTTTCACTTAGAAATATGCTTTTGAGATTTATTTATGTTTTTGAATGTATCAGTAGTTCATTACTTTTTATGTTGAGTAGCATTTCATTGCATGGATGAACCAAAATCTGTTTATCCGTTCACAGTTAACGGCAGTTGTTTCCAGTTTCGGGCAATAATGAAAAAAGCCGTTAGCAACATTCATTTACAGATCTTTGTTTTGGATGTACGTTTTAACTTCTTTTGAATAAAGACTTAAGAGTAGTATTATTGGGTCATCTGATAAGTATATGGTCAATTTTATAAGTAACTGAAAACTGTTTTCCAAAATATGCCATTTCGCATTCACACCAACAATGGATAAGAATTACAATTGTTCACACTCTCACCAGCAATTGGTATTATCATTTTTTGAGCCATTCTAATACATGTTGAATCTCCTGTTTTAGATTTGCTTTTTCCTAATAACTAATGATACTCAGTATCTTTTCATTTGTTTGTCATCTGTATCTCTTCTTTGGTGAAATTGCAGTTTAAATCGTTTTGCTCATTTTTCTTTTTCAATTAATTTGTTTCCTTTCTTATTACTGAACTGAGAGGGCTCTTTATATATTCTGGAAACCAATCAATTATCAGATACAGATATATGTTAAAAAAGTGTAGCTTTTTTAGTCTATATTTTTTCTTTTCATTTTCTTAAGTGTCTTTCACAGAGCAGGAGTTTTAATATTAAGAAAGTGCTACTTATCAATTCACATTACATCCCTTTCTTAAAAACAAACTTGGAAATTTCAACCAGATGCCATTCCCAGTGGCACCTTGTGAAACAGCTTTGCCTTGAAGCTTAGCCACAGCCTCTTGGGTCAAGCCTTCTCTAGTCTAAACAAAGAATCAGGAAACCTAGAGTGATAGTCTCATTAGTATTTTGGTATTGATGCTGCAAACATTGTGCATCTTCTAAATAACATCTTAAAATTGAAACGTAAACATTTCATTTTTCATCTGTAATACAGTTATTATCACACCCAGGTCATTCAGCTTTAAAGGCAGACCTCTTCCTTGGGAAAGGGTCTATTATCAGTGATTACAGTGAAGACGGGCATTTCCTATTCAGCTTTGTACTCAAACTTTAAATTCCAGAAAAAGAAAAATACTGTGTCTCAGGATACCTTCCTCTCTCCTAGCAACCACAGTAGTGGATCGGGTGGCTAACATTCTAAAATTCTCTTTTAAAACAGGGATAAAACAAGATGAAGAAAAGAGAAACAATGAAAGTACTATGGGAACAAAATACCTATGTACTGCAGAGGTCTGCATAGCTACAACCATCCAGAGTGGAGGGTGGGAAAGTCCCAGCAATTCTGTAGACGTAAAACTCAATTCTTTCAATATGTTTTCAATTTTCTCTTCCCTCAATCATATATCAAAACAAGTAAAAGTTTCTTACAGTTAGCAAAGCACCCATAAGTATAAACAGCAGCATAACGATAATCAGTACATGGAACTCACTCTTACAGACAAGTGTTTGGAAAATTTATCACTAAATGAATATCCAAAAAAAAAGAAAAACAAAAACAGGATGGCATGGAAAAATATTTCCAAGAAAGATGAAGGACCAACTTTAACAAATGGTTTGAGATACAAAATATATTAAGTGGCCATTACCATCTGGCTTACACGGAAGTTGCTGGAGGCTTGAAAAGGGCAGTTTCAACCAAATAAATACCTGAGGGTTGGGTTGAGAACTGAACGATGGGGGAGAAAGATAAATAATTTTTAGAGTTTTGATATGTTGTGGGGTAAGAGGGTAGTAGTTGGGAGAAAATATGTGAGCAAAGGAGGTTTTTATGTACCAGAGAAATTGCAACATATTTATACAGAGGGTTCCAAAAAAATGTATACACATTTTAAGAAAAGAAAAAACTGTATTAAAATTGTAATACTCAATAAATACCAATAACAAAATTTGAATACAAGCCACATTTGATTTCTGCAACTAGAAGAGGTGCTCAAAGTAGTTACCATCAGCATCCAGACACTTCTGATGACAGCGAACTACTGCTTGAGCAACACTGGCCAAAGTGTCCACTTGTGTACATTTTTTTTTTTTTTTTGGCACTCCCAATATATTGATAACAATAAAACAATAATGAGGAAACACTGACATTGCAGGAGAAAAAGAAATTCCAGCATGCCCCACCTTATCCTTTAATCACTCTCAATAGATAATCTCTCCCCTCTCAACCTCACATTCATTCATTCATTCAATAAGCTATTTCCTGAGCACCTACTCTGTGCTTGACTTTGTTCTAGGCACTTTGGATTTACAACTGAATAAAGCAGACAATATCTCTGGTGCCTTGAAGCTTACATTCTGGTTAGAAAAGACAGGTTACAAGAAGTAAACCCAATAAGTGGGTAAAAATATCTTATTAAAGGGAGTAAGTATATGAATTAGAAAAGTAAAACAAGGTAAGGGAAATAAGGAGTATGAGGAGGAGAGGTATGAAATACTGTGGGGTTAATTATAGTCACCAATAAAAAAGTAACACTGGAATAGACTTGAAAGAGGTGAAGAAGTTAGCCCTGAACATAAAGATAAAGGTGTTCCAGGCAGATTTCTAGTACATAGACCATAAGGTTAAAGTGTGCCTAGACTTTTGGGGGACCAGTAAAGAGACAGTGTGCCTGGAGCAGGATGAAGGCAGACAATACTCAGACAGCTCGCAGAGAAGACCACTGCAAAGACTCTGATATTGACACTGCATGACATGGAGAATCATTGCAGGGTTTCAGCAGAAGAAAGACAACATCAAGTTTAGGTCTTTTAAAGGAACATTCTGTATGCTACAACAGAATCAGGTGTTGTGAATTAAGAATAAAAGCATAAGACAAATTGGAGTCTATTACAGTAATCCAATAGATGATGGTGACTTGCTCCATCCAGTATTAGAGCAGTGGAACGGATAAGAACTGCTCATATTTTATGTGTTCTTAAGGTAGAACCAATACAATTTTTCTGATGTATGTACCTTAGATTACAAAAGAAGGCATCCAGGATGACTCCAGTGTTCTTAATCTTCGCCAATGCAAAGATAGAGTTTTGGTAAAATGAGATGAGGAAGGCTGTGGATAGAGCAGGTTTTCAGGATGATCACAGGTTCAGTTTTCTTATTTTTTAAAGTTGAGGTAATATAAAAACCATTCAAGTAGCAAGATTGGGACAGCAGTTGAATATAACAGTCTAGAGTTTGGGAGAGAGATTTAGAATGGAGAAAATAGCATTAATAAACAAGAGTATCTTTAATTCCCTGTAACCATAAATTATTGGCAATGAGACCCATCCTTATCCTCTTCTGTAATGAACGACATGGCCCTTCTCTTTTTATAGCCTATTCTTTCTAATATACCTGGTATCCTAGCCCCACTCTTCTTTTTAGAACCATCACTGTGGCACTTATTTCAATTCTTCCATTTTCACAAGCATTTAAACATCTTCCAGTAGAGGTTAAGGTTGGTAAAAGACATCCATTGTTATGCTCCTGTTCCGTGAATCCACTGACAACAAAATAAATGGAGAAATGGAGGAGTCACGTTCTATGTACAACGCACTTAGAAAAAATGTCACAGTCCCCAATAATGATGTGTGAAGCAATAATTTGAAAAGCCACTCAGAAGAAAGATGCTCAGCGCCCACACATTCTCACATCTTGAGCAAGGGAAGGGTATTTCCTTAAAAGTACAAACATTCTTTTTAAAGGCTCTCTGTTTCTCAATAGTAAGTGTTTGTCTTTTGGGCAGGAAGTGTCCATTGCATTACAGGATGTTTAGCTTCCCTGGATCCACACACTAAAATGCCAACAGTATCACACCCTTGAATTGTCACCACCACAATGTCTCCAAGTACTGCTGAAACTCATCTGAGTGCTACTGAATGCTCTTGAAGTTGTGAAATAATCTTATTTAGGATAATCTGGTTGAGGTCATAAGTGGGCAAGTCAAAGTCAGAAAGGACCTTAGGTTTAGCTTTACTAAATGGCAAGCTTAGTGGAACCAAGGGAAAAAGCTGCAGACATACCACCCGTATGGTCCATGATCTTGACTCCTAACTGAGATTACAAGTACAGAAGCCTGATGAAGGAAGAGGAGACCAAAGAAGGCGCTCACACAAGGGTCTACACTATAAAACATACCAATAGAAATGGACAAACAATATCATGAAATGTAAGAATATTAATAGTACTTATTTAATGAACAGTGGCACTATATAGCATGTATCTGTTTATAATTTCATGTTTCTAAAATTTCAGTGTGTGTATATCAGTTAATAAAAGGAAAGCAAAACTGGCATTAAAAATAAAAATAAATTTAGAAAATAGACTTGTAAATATGCTGCCATGAATATTTGAGTCTTTCAAAAGCAATTCATTTTAGTATAATTTTCATTGTTTGAAATATACTGGTACATTAAGCTTGTCTTTTTAAAAGAAAAAAAATCAAAGCAAACTTTAACCTGAATAACTATAATGATGTCATTTAAAGTAAGAATTGAATAAATGTATTTTTGAAATAGATTTTCTGATAATGATGACAAATGACTGAATTTGCAGGTACTGTTTGGATGGAATTTAAAACAGTTTTAATTAGACTATCCTTCACATACGAGTACTTTGAAAATTAAGTCAAATAACAGTGTAATAATTAAAGTCAAAGGTATGTTAAAACCTTTTTTAATGTTAATAACATTCCTAAATAAAATAAAATGTTAAGTAGTACAGCAACCCCAGAATTTATGTTTGATAGTGTTGATAAGCAATAAAATAAACAGTTGATGGATTTAACCCATCTAAATCTCAGTCAATAAATATGTTGTATTAATCATGTAATTCCTGACATAATATTGCATAATCATATTTCAGATAAAGTATTGTGTAATAACTAATATAAGTAATATTTTTTAATTAATGTTTATTGGGGTGACAATTGTTAGTAAAGTTACATAGATTTCAGGTGTACAATTCATTACATCATCTATAAATCACATTTTGTGTTCACCACCCAGAGTCAGTTCTCCTTCCATCACCATATATTTGATCCCCCTTTACCATCATCTACCACCCCCCTCCCCTCTTACCCTCTGGTAACCACTAAACTATTGTCTGTGTCTATGAGTTTTTGTTTCTCATTTGTCTTGTTCTTTTGTTGTTTTTGGTTTATATACCACATATCAGTGAAATCATATGGTTCTCTGCTTTTTCTGTCTGACTTATTGCGCTTAGCATTATAATCTCAAGATCCATCCATGTTGTCACAAATGTTCCTATTTCATCTTTTCTTACTGCTGAACAGTATTCCATTGTGTATATATACCACAACTTCTTTATCCAATCATCTGACGAAGGACATTTTGGTTGTTTCCATGTCTTGGCCTCTGTAAATAAAGCTGCAGTGAACACTGGAGCACACGTGTCTTTATGTATAAATGTTTTCAGATTTTTGGGGTAGATACCCAGGAGAGGGATTGCTGGGTCATATGGCAATTCTATTCGTAATTTTTTGAGGAACCTCCACACTGCCTTCCATAGCAGCTGCACCAGTCTGCATTCCCACCAACAGTGTATGAGGGTTCCTTTTTCTCCACAGCCTCTCCAACACTTGTTGCTATTTGTCTTGTTGATGATAGCCATTCTAACTGGGGTGAGGTGATATCTCATTGTGGTTTTTATTTGCATTTCTCTGATGATTGGTGATGTTGAGCATTTTTTCATATGTCCATTTGCCATTTGTATGTCTTCTTTGGAGAAATGTCTCTTCAGGTCCTCTGCCCATTTTTCAATTCAGTTAGTTTTTTTGTTGTTGAGCTGCATGAGTTCCCTGTATATTTGGGATATTAGCCCGGTTGCGGAGGCACTGTTTGCAAAAATCTTCTCCCATTCTGTTGGCTGACTATTTTGTTGATGGTTTTTTTGCTGTGCAGAAGCTTTTAAGTTTGATATAGTCCTATTCATTTATTTTAGCTTTTACTTCCCTTGCCTTTGGAGTCAAATTCATGAAATGCTCTTTGAACCCAAGGTCCATAAGTTTAATACCTATGTTTTCTTCTATGCAGTTTATTGTTTCAGGTCTTACGCTTAAGTCTTTCATCCATTTTGAATTAATTTTGATACATGGTGACAGATAGCAGTCCAGTTTCATTCTTCTCCATGTGGCTTTCCAATTCTGCCAGCGCCATTTATTGAAGAGGCTGTCTTTTCTCCATTGTACGTTTTCTGCTTCTTTGTAAAAAATTATCTGTCAATATTTATGTGGTTTTATTTCTGGGTTCTCAATTCTATTCCATTGGTCTATGTGTCTCTTTTTCTGCCAATACCATGCTGTTTTGATTATTGTTGCCCTGTAGTGCAAACTAAAGTCAGGGAGTGTGATACCTCCAGCATTGTTCTTTTTTTTAAGATTGCTTTGGCTATTCCAGGTCCTTTGTGGTTCTAAGCAAATCTGATGATTTTTTGTTCTATTTCTTTAAAAAATGTTATTAGGATTATGATAGGGATTGCATTAAATCTGTATATTGCTTTGGGTAATATGGCCATTTTAACTATGTTGATTCTTCCAATCCATGAGCATGGAATATCTTTCCATTTCTTTGTGTCTTCTTCAATTTCTTTTAAAAATGTCTTGTAGTTTTCAGCATATAGGTCTCTCACAATCTTGGTTAAGTTTATTCTTAAGTATTTTTTTCTTTTTCTTGCAATTGCAAAAGGAATTTTTTTTTCTTTTTCTGAGATTTCATTATTAGTATATAAGAAAGCAATGGACTTTTGTACATTGATTTTGTAGCCGGCAACTTTACTGTATTTGTTGATTGTTTCTAATAGCTTTTTGGTGGAGTCTTTAGGGTTTTCTATATATAGCATCATGTCATCTGCAAAGAGTGACAATTTAACTTCTTCATTCACAATTTGGATGCCTTTTCGTTTTTCTTTTGCTTGATTGCTCTGGTGAGGACTTCCAACACTATGTTGAAAAGCAGAGGTGACAGAGGACAGCCCTGTCGTGCTCCTGAATGTAGAGCAAAGGGTTTCAGTTTTTCACTGTTAATTATGAGATTAGCTGAGGGTTTGTATTTATGGCCTTTATTATGCTAAGGTATTTTTCCTTCTATACCCATTTTATTAAGTGTTTTAATCATAAATGGATGTTGTATCTTGTCAAATGCTTTTTCTGCATCAATTGATATAATCATATGATTTTTGTCCTTTATTTTGTTTATGTGATGTATCACATTGATGGATTTGCGTATGTTGAACCACCCTTGTGCCCCTGGGATGAACCCCACTTGGTCATGATGAATAATATTTTTAATGCATTGTTGCATTCGATTTGCTAGAATTTTGTTTAGGATTTTTGCATCTGTATTCATCAGAGATATTGGTCTGTAGTTTTCTTTTTTTGTGTTGTCCTTACCAGGTTTTGGTATCAGGGTAATGTTGGCCTCATAAAATGAGTTAGGGAGTACTGTCTCTTCTTCAATTTTTGGAAGAGTTTGAGCAGGATTGGTATTAGATCCTCTTTGAAGGTTTGGTAGAATTCACTAGTGAAGCCATCTGGTCCCGGATTTTTGCTTTTGGGGAGGTTTTGGATGACTGATTCAATTTCATTACTGGTGATCGGTCGGTTTAGATTTTCAAATTCTTCATGGTTCAGCCTAGGAAGGCTATATGTTTCTAAGAACTTGTCCATTTCTTCTAGGTTATTGAATTTGGTTGCATATAGTCCTTCATAGTATTCTTGGATGATGCTTTGTATTTCTGTGGCATCTGTTATAACTTCCCCTTTTTTATTTCTGATTTTGTTTATTAGTGTCTTCTCTCTTTTTATCTTAGTGAGTCTAGCCAAGGGTTTGTCAATTTTGTTAATCTTTTCAAAGAACCAGCTCTTTGTCACATTTTTTTCTATTCTTTTTGTTCTCTATTTCATTTAGTTCTGCTCTGATTTTTATTATATCCTTTCTTCTGCTGACCTTGGGTTTCATTTGTCTTCTTTTTCTAGTTCTTTAAGGTGTAATGTGACGAGATTTATTTGGGATTTTCCTTGTTTCTTGAGATAGGCCTGTAATGATATAAATTTCCCTCTTAAAACTGCTTTCGCTGCATCCTCAAAATTTGGTAGGATGTATTTTCATTCTCATTTGTTTCTATGTATGTTTTGATCTCTCCTCTAATTTCTTCTTTAACTCGGTCACTCTTTAAGAGTATGCTGTTTAATCTCCAAGTATTTATGGTTTTTCCCGCTTTCTTTTTGTAGTTGATATCCAATTTCAAAGCTTTGTGATCAGGGAATATGCTTTGTATGATTTCAATCTTCTTAAATTTGCTGAGGCTAGTTTTATGTCCCAATATACGGTCTATCCTAGAATGTTCCATGTACACTAGAAAAAAATGTATAGTCTGATGTTTTAGGATGAAGTGCTCCATATATGTCAATTATGTCCATTTCATCTAATGTGCCATTTAGGGCTCCTATTTCGTTATGTATTTTCTGTTTGGATGATCTATCCATAGCTGTCTGTGATGTACTTTGGGCCCCCAGTACAACTGTGTTTTGGTCAATTTCTCCCTTTAGTTCTGTTAGTAGTTGCTTCGTATATTTCGGTGCTCCCTGATTGGAGGCATAAATATTAATGACTGTTATGTCTTCTTGTTGTATAGTCCTCTTTGCCATTATGAAATGTCCATCTTTGTCTCTTGTTACCTTTTTCACCCTGAAATCTGTTTCATCTGATATAATGGCTACATCTGATTTTCTCTGGATGCCATTTGCTTGGAGTGTCAATTTCCACCCTTTCACTTTGAGTCTATGCTTGTCCTTGTAGCTGAGATGTGTCTCTTGGAGACAGCATATGGTTGGATTTAGTTTTTTGATCCAATCTGCTACTCTGTGCCTTTTTATTGGTGAGTTCAGTCCATCTACATTTAGGGTGATTATTGATATGTGAGGATTTCCTATCATTCTGTCTTTAGTTTTCTTGTAAGACTGTGTCTCCATTGTTTCTTTGCCTTTTTGTTGCTGTTTATTACTTCTATGTGGTGGTATTCTATGATTTTTTCCCTGTGTTTCTTCTTTAATTACAGTACATATTTCAGTTCTGATTCTTTTGAGCGGTTACCATTAAGTTTATGTAAAAGTAAGTTTGATATTTAGAGTATTCCATTTTCTTCAGCATGCTTACTTTCTCCATTCCCATATTCCAGTTCAGACCTTTACTCTCCCCCTTTTTATATTTTGGTTGCCACAAATTGTCCCTGTATTCCTTCTTTAGTATTCCTTGTAGTGCAGGTCATGTTTTAGAAAATTCCCTCAGCTTCTGTATGTCAGGATAGGTCTTTATTCCTCCTTCATATCTAAAGGATATCTTTGCTGGGTATATTATTCTTGGCTCATAATTTTTCTCTTTCAATAGTTTGAATATTTTTTTCCACTCCATCCTGGCTTGGAGAGTTTCTGCTGAAAAATCTGATGATAATCTAATGGGCTTTCCTTTGTAGGTTACCGTCTTCTTTTCCCTGGCTGCCTTGAGGATTCTTTCTTTGTCGTTGATTTTTGACAGGTTCAATACAATGTGCCTTGGAGAAGGCCTGTTGGGGTGAGATAATTAGGTGTTCTACTTGCTTCTTGGATTTGAGTTCTTTCCATGAGTTTGGGAAGTTCTCATTGACTATTTGTTTGAATATACTGTCTGTTCCCTTCTCCCTTTCTTCTCCTTCTGGTTTGCCCATTATTCTTATGTTGCTCTTTCTGATAGAGTCAGAAAGTTCTTGTAGAGTTCTTTCATTTATTTTAAGTCTCAAGTCTCTTTCTTCTTCCATCTGTGTCATTTCCAGGTTTCTATCTTCAATGTTACTGATTCTTTCCTCCATCTGGTCAACTCTACTACCTAAGCTGGTTATTTCATGCTTCATTTCTTCTACTGAGTTCTTAATCTCCACAAATTCCATTTGGTTCTTTTTTAAAATTTCAATCTCTTTGGTAAAATGTTCATGTTGTTCTTTGATTGTGTTTCTGAGTTCATTAAATTTCCTTTCTGTGTTTTCTTGCATCTCATTGAGTTTTTTTTTCAGAACTGCAATCTTGAATTCTCTGTCATTTAAGTCACATATTTCCATATCTTTAAGTTCATTTTCTGGAGACTTTTCATTTTCTTTCTGAGCTGTCTTCTTGCCTTGGTTATTTATGGCAATTAATGATTTATTATTTCTCTTCCTTGACATCTACAGGAGAGGGTTCTGCAACAGGTTGATAGGAAGAGGTTTCTTTTGTTTTCCAGTACGTGTTGGCAGAATGTTTTATTTTCTCTCTGACTGCAGCCTTTTTTTTCTCTCTCACACTGCAGTGTTATGTTTCCTCTGCACTATTCCAGCTTCTCACACAATGAGGGAATTCCCTGGAAGGCGGGCTTCTCCTCTCTTAACAGTTTGCCTAGGTCATCGGGCTCCGAGTCCGTGTGGGGATGTGGAGAGCTTTTGAAGTTCCAAAGCTCTTCCTGCACCAGATTCACAGACCACGTGTTTCAGCAGTTCTGTTTACTCCTGCAGGGATTCACCCAGATAGGTGGGGACGGGGGCAGGGTGGGTTGTGAGAGGTGGCCCAGAGCAACGGCGGCGACCACCACCACAGCCGGTCCTGCTTCCACAGCTCCTTCCCCTTTGCCAGAACTAGTTGGGCTGCGAATCTGTGTCTGCGATCCACAGTTCTCAGAACTACAAGTATTCTGTTCTTTTGATCTGACAGTGCTACTGTTCTGCTTCTAGCACTGGGCAGGTGGGGGCGGGGAGAGCTCTGGGAAGGAAGGGAGGGGGCGGCTAGTCTCAGTGCCTAAGGCTTCCATTCTCTGCTCAGCAATGAGGGCTTAAACCACCGTTTTCAGCCTTCCTCCCTCAGTCTTTGCTCCAAGGTCTCTACCGTGAGCATTGGGTTCAGCCGTGTTATATGCTGTCCCCTCAGCCCCATGGGCCATAAGCAGAGCCCCAGCAGTCCAAGTTCTTTCCTCTCCTGCAGCTGCGGTAGTTCCGGGATGCAGCGAGCTTGGAACACTGAGATAGGTCTGCGTCCTGTGCCCACGCGGCTCCGTCTCCGCTCTTCTCCCTTGCCTCCTCCCTTGCTCACGCAATTTGCCCACCTTTAGGTGAATTCAGTAGTGAGCCTCTTAGTCTTGCCTTTCTACTGTGTAGGGAGTCCTTTGTGAAGTTATAGTTGTTTGATTTGTTGTAAATTACAGGGGAGATTTCCAGAGACTCACCTCACACTGCCATTTTATAACTAATATTTTATATGCTGATTTTTAGCAAAATCATTCCCCAAAGTTATTTTTAGTGAATGAAGATACTGGCAGAATGAAAACATCATTTCAGTCTACTTGAAATTCAATTAACTCTTTTTTTGGAAGCATCAATGAGACCATTTTCATAGGACTTCAGCATATAAGGAAATTCCCAAGAAGTGAATATAAATATGACATGATTACCAATGTATTGAAATTTCATGTCATCACAGTTTAAAAACCAGTGTCTCTGGGATCACAGTGTTAAATATCTGCAATAAAGTAAAAATGACGATATTGTTTGCAGCAATCAGATTAGTAGCATTAGCACTGTGAAATAAGTTGAGAGCCCATTTATCCATTGCCAGTCACAATATGTGAAGCAATTTGTAAACAACAGCACCTGCCTATATAGTTTATCTGTTCTGTGAAACTTTACTTAAAAACCATTTTATGGAGTATTTAAGAGAAACCACACATCACTTTATTTTTGCTATATTTTACATACTTCTATTTTTACTTTTCCATTACTGAAAACTGTCATTTCAGGACACCTGCTATAGCTGAGGAAACATACAATGGTCTCCCAGTATTCTTCTCCTCTATATAAAGGTCAGTAGGATAACAACTATACTATCACTAGTGAGTTTGTAGGGAACATAACCATCTAGTTTATCATCCAAACCAGGACACTTATGGGATGTCAGTGCAGTAGGCATAAAGCATTTACATAGCTTCTTGCCTCCATTGTCATAAAAAGCCTCCAACTGGCTTGAATACCAAGGATTGAGCATAACACACAAATCTATTGTACATTTAGTTATAAATATAAAATCTATAAGACAGGTCATTGAACATTTCCACATATGCCCTAGAATAGGACAGTTCTGCCACTATAGGTGACATTGAATGCAGGGTACTAATTGTGGTATTGAGGACAGAAAAGGGGCCACAAATTAAACCTGACAAGCTCAGGAGACTGAAAATAACCATATAAAATGGCATGGACATAAAAAAATATCATCACTAAGGTTGGCCATGGCCTGTAGTCACATCCTTGGCCTGTAGCTTCCTTGACAAAGGTCAATCTTTACCTTAAGTGAGCCTGTCTATTTACTTTTTGCATCTAAGATAATGAGCCCTTGGAAGGTCAGAGTAACCCCCTACACACACACACACACATACAACCAGAGCAGAAAACTACAAAATTCCTCATTGTTGTTCTTGTCCCCTGATTACCATATCTGCGTGCTGTAAAATGCTATTAACTATCCTGTACTAACCAATGGAAAAGAAGTGTGTGTCTCTTCAATTTATTTTTTTATCCACTGCCAGAGATTCCTTACCCCCCATCCCCTCCCCACTTTGCTTTCTCCCACCCCCTTGATCAATGAATTTCATGTAACCCTCCTCCTTTGATTTTATGTGTAAAATAAGCTGCAAACCGCCAGTTTTGCGGAGCATTTTCTCAATCCATTGAGACTGCTTCCCGGCAATTGTCATCAATCTGTCTTAAATAAACTCTTCTTACCAGCTTTTTTTCTGAGAGTGGATATTTTTCATGGACAGTATCTATAGATTATATTAAATGGATTAGATGGAACTATAAATTGCTCCTCATGGAACACACAGTGAACATACTACATTAAGATTTTCTGCAAACAAATATGGGTTTTCAATAGTTATACAATAAATAGTGTTGTTCCTTTAATACTGTAAACACATGGAAGTGTGGGGACCCACTTGGAGCCCCAGAGTTGCCATAAAGATTAGTTTAAGATGAAGACATTTGAGATTGAACAGATGTAGAAATGTCTTCTCAGAATTTCCCTCATCTGACTAAAAGAAGGAACTTCTGTGAATTGAGGCTACATAAATCCTCTCTTAGGGGAGTTTTATGGCCCTAAAGGACAGAAAGACCACTCATACCTATGTTGACAAATATTATCACAAACTTTCTTATCTCTCATCTGTTCTTGGAAAAACCCACTCATCTTCCCTAAAGATACCTATTTGTTCCTCACATGGAAGCTTTTTCTCCCTGCTCCCTTTCTCTACTAATTTAGGCATATAGCTTTTAACTTTAGCCATTTAATGAAGCAGCCACTTCTTTTTTTGGCTTCCACATCCATACAAAATAAACCTTTTCTCCTGTTAATCTGTCTTTTGTCAGTTTAATTTGCTGGTCCCAAAGTTTTTTCCTGTCCTACATAAGGCATCTTAAACTCACGTTATAGTAGTTATAGGTATAGAGTTATTACGGACTCCAGAGATTTCTCATGTGAAAAATAGTGATAAAAGTAATTAATGTACATTTTATAGTGTTATTGTAAAGATTTAATGAATTTAAATCACTTATAGTAACTGACAAGTAGCAAAAATTGAATATGGTATTCAAAATTTTAAAGTTCTTATGTCAAAGAATTGTATACATCATGTAAATAATATTTTCTTTAATCAAGTGGCAAAAGTTGATATATACTTTAGGACCTGTGACTCTGAAAGCAATAGTTGTCATATAAAAAAAAACAAAAAAAAACTATTTAATTACAGCATGAAGGAGGCCATTCATGTTAGATACACGTGGAGAAATGTTTTCTGAAGTCAGGATTATTTATCCAGAGTTACTGAGTTAAAGATTAACCTTCAGAGGTAATTAAAAATAAGATGAGCAAATAATTGAGCATTCTTGTGCCTATAAATGGAAAATAAATTTAACATTTTATGTTCTTTTCAAGTCCCTTGTCCCATAATTAAGAAAACATTTTAATGCAGTGGCCTTCTAAGTATCTTTCCAGTATAGTTTTAAGTGTAGACCCCCCCCAAAAAAAAACCAAACAAACAAACAAAAAACAATAAAACAGCACAGGGAGTTTTCCATATTTAACATATTTGATTTTTATCTTTAAAAATGTTGTAAGATCATGTTTAATCAGAGAAAAAAGTTTCATATATACTTAACATTAGGCATTGGTGAATAATTTTCAAAGGGCATTATTAACTCTTTTTAGTGCTTAAGAGATAGTAGATGTTGATTGAGGACGGAAAACAGGCCACAGGTAAAACCTGACAAGCTCAGAAGACTGAAAATAATCGCATAAGATGGTGTGAATATAAACAAAAAAATCATAACTAAGGTGGGCCATGGTGAGAAGTTACATCTTTAGCCTGAAGCTTCTTTCATAAAGTCAGTCTTCACCTTAAGTGAGCCTATTGTCTTTTTGCACTTAAGATGACATCCTTGGAATGTCAGTAATCCCTTTTTCCAGACCAGAGCAGAAAAGCATAGAATCCCTCATTATTATTCTTGTCCCTTGATTAACATCTCTATGTGAACTATTAATTAACTATCCTCTACCCGCCTATGTAAAAGAAGTACTTGTCTCTTCAATTGACTCATCCAATCCCAGAGACCCCACCCCCACCCCACCATTTGCTTTCTCCCACTCCCTTAATCTACCACCAATGGATTTCACATAATCCTCCACCTTTGATTCTACATATACTGCAAACCACGATTTTCCAGAGTATTTTCTCAATTCATTGAGATTTTGCTTCCCAGCAACTGTCATCAGTTTGGCTCAAATAAACTTGTATAAGCTTTCTCTTAGGCTGGATATTTTTCATCAACAAGGTTATAAAAGCAATTTAAAATGATCTTGAAAATATTAAACATAAAGAAATATATATTAATAATTGTGTTTTTCCAAAACAGTTCATCAATGTGAGGAATAATGCCTGAAGATAACTAGTACAATAGGAATAAATTTTATTGATCCCATAATTCCTTTACTGATTTGCCTTTGAAGAGTTGAACACAGAAATGCTTTCATTTTAAATATTTCTTTTTCATTTTTAACTTCATATGTCCAGTCTTGTAATAACTATATTGAAGCACTCCAAGTAACCATAAGTACTATGGTTGGTACGAAGGGCTTTGAGGACTTCAGAGATCATTAAGACCCAAGAGCTGCCATAAAAGAAACTAGGCAGTTGCTAGGCCATAAGATGAGGCACATTGTAAAGCTTGAGAGTAACTAGAAAGCCATTATTACAAAAATTACTTTTTCCCCCAAATAAAGTCATCACCTATCTAGAGAGTATATGCTGCCATGTGCTTTTGTCATTTAAGACTCAAGCAAAGAGAGAATTTAATATAAACCTTTTATTAGAAGGCAACTGTAATTTAATATCACAGGCAATACAGAGACTTCATTGAAAGCAAAGAAGAAAAAAGTCTTAACCCTCCTGAGGGGCAGTCTAGATACAGGATGCTACTCTTTCATAGTCATTCTTTCTTTCTCCATGCCCTTCTTCATTTACATCCTTTTGCTACTGGGAAGAGGATGGGAACATCACGTTTTTGAATCTAGTCAAATAATACTGCTGTGGTTGCATTAACTTGTCTTCATCTTGTCAAACATCATTGTTATTTTTCTCAGTTCTCCCAAAGATAATGCAATTTTTTAACTCCCCCAAAGATTGTATTTATTTATTTATTTATTCATTCATTCATTCATTCATTCATTCATTCATTTCTAGTCATTCTGAAACTTAGATTATGGAGTTATTACCATAATAATTGATTTTACATAATTGAATACAAAAATGCATGTTTAAAATACAAATAACTTCTCCAATTAATTCTAAACTTGCTATATATGTAAAATAAGTCCAGTCACATTTATGTATAGCCATATTAGTTCTTTTAGGCTTTGTTTTTAAATTAAACATTCAACCAATGATTAGGACATAAGGGGCATTATTTCAAACTGCGTTCAGAAATTTACATTATGAGTCTTTCCTCTCTGGCAATTTTTTATCCAAGATATTCTTTAGAAACTTCCTGACACAATGTATCTAAAATAATGAATACATTTAAAATATTTTTAAAAAAATTTTTTTAAATGAATAATTTGGTAGGAAAGTGAAAAAACAAACAACAAAAATTCAGAGTCCAGAAATTATAGGCCATCATGAAAACAAGAATGTTATTAAATATTGGAGTCAGCGTTTGCCTCTCAGTCATCTGTCAGTGTCTAATAGCCTACAAGTTGGAAAGAGAAAGTAAAGTCTGAGACCCACACAGAATGGGACATCTGGTTAGAGAGCACACAAAATCAGGATTAACAAATATAGAGAAAATAGAATTCTCTTACAGAAGAAAACGTTGAAACTCTAGTTCCTTCTCTGAATTCTGAGTGGGGATGTGTCGCCAAAAATATTCTAATACGAAGTCTACCCTTATGTATTTGAGGACCAAATTTATACTATCATTATGCTTGAAACAACTACGCAATGGCTATATAATTTAAATGGGTCTGTTTGGTCATTGCCCAAGAACTTAACAAACAGAAATAAAAACATTTTTAGAGAAAAATATGTTGAAAAATTCAATGATTTTTATTAAATTTTAAATTCCCAAAATATCAATCACTGAAAATTAAGAAAACAAGGTACCATGGAGGGTAAGAAAAATAAAAAAATTAGACTCACATGAAAAGAAAATACTAACACAATCAAAGAATATAAAAACACTGTATTAGGGCTCTCCAGAGAAAATAGAAACACACTTCTAAGAAGAAAAACATAAAAGGGCATGACGCATAAAAAAATACTCAACATTAATAGGAACAGTTATGCAGTAAAATGTTGGTTTGGTCACAAAGTATTACAAAGACTATAAATAGCCTTACAGAGTATCACATAAGGGTTTTATGACAAATGATTTAATAAAATGCTTTTGCGAGAGCATTGGGATTTTCAGAAACACAAGAAAGGAAGAATCATGAATGAATGGGTGTGAGATTTTTCTACATCTATTCAGATGATGTCTCTTTTACTCTGTTAATATGGTGAAAAGCATTGCTCGATGATCAATTTTATATTTTATATCAGTCCTGCATTCCTAGGATAAACCCCATTTGGTCCTGACTATGATCATTCTTATATGTTTCTGGATTTGTTTGGGTTCATCTTCTTTTAAAGATTTTTGTGTCTATGCTCCTGAGGCTTATTGATCTGTAGCTTTTTGTTCTAATCTTTGTCCGTTTGATACTTATATAAGCATAGTGCTCATACTATAAGTTGGAAAATGTTCCCCTCTCTTCTATTATCTGATAGAATTTAATAGTGGTATGATGATCTCCATAAATGTTTGCTAGAATTAATCAATAGATCTGGACCTGCAGATTGTGTGTATAATATATATTATGTATTCATATATATATATACATATATGTGTGTGTATATATCACACCCACACGCGCGCGCACACACACACACACAGAAAAAAAACTTAAGAATTTTTCAACCACTGTTATCATGACTTCATGGCACACAGCTAATAGCATACAGGTCCCCGGAACGCCTTGCCCTGCCTCTGGTGCATGCAAAGTTCACGGTTCTCTAATAGAGTTAAGGGAACCCTGTGCAGATTTCTGGAACTGTTCATCTGTGTAGATCCCTTCTATTCCCTACTCTGCTCCACAAATTCTAGCTGCCTCAACTTTACTGAACTCTAATCTCCACCTCCTAAATTCAGTGAGACTATTCCATGGGGCTTGTTTTCTGCTACTTCTGCCCTATTGAGGGACTGTGCCTGCTGGCAAACACCAGTGATGAAACAATACGTTTTCCCCTCAAGAGATCCCAGTTCTTTGGCTCCACATTGTCTAATATCTAAATCCATCTTAGCATATGTATTGACTTGTTTTCTTATTGTATTATTACAGGAATGAAAGTAAATAGTATATAATGTGTTTTTACCTGTGGTTTTCTGTATTGTTGGCCCATTTCTCACCCTGCAACTCCATATATACAATTTCAGGAACGTAACTTGAATGATCTTCTCATTAAGAGAATGAATTATATTTTCCCATTGGTTTACTTTGAATTCCATTATGAGACTTGCTTAAGCCAACAGCATGAGCTATAAGTGACAGGACAGTGTGACACTTAAATAGGACTGTATGTTTTCCACTTGATCACTTGCACTTTGGCTTATTTCTATGAGAAGAACATACCGGGGTAGATGGCTGGTCCCAGAAAATGGACAGTGCCATGTAGGGCAGAGTCTCTAGAGATTAACACATACCAGCTGGGTTCATCCTATTTCAAGCAACACCCAGCCATAAATGCAAGAGTGTATTGTATTAACTATGCAAAACCCACATTTGGAAAGTGAGGAGTTATGCTTCACTTTTTTTTTTTTTTTGCTTTTAATAAATTTTATTGGGGAATATTAGGGGACAGTGTGTTTCTCCAGGGCCCATCAGCTCCAAGTAGTTGTCCTTCAATCCAGTTGTGGAAGGCGCAGCTCAGCTCCAAGTCTAGTTGCCATTTTCAATCTTTAGTTACCATGGGAGCAGCTCACCATCCCATGTGGGAATTGAACTCTAGTTGCGGAGGGTGCAGCTCACTCACCCATGTGGGAATTGAACTGGCAATCCTGTTGTTCAGAGGTCACACTCTAATCGACTGAGCCATCCGGCCACCCATGCTTCACCTTTTAAAGGTGGAGTATCTTCATAAATTATTGGGAAGTCCTATACACTGGTTGTTTGTCTGAGGTAGTTTCTGTTTGTTTATTCTGAATACTTCTCTGATTTCTAGTACTATAAGACGCTCCAAGCTCATCTTGTATATTTCATGCCCTGATCCTCCAAATAGTCATTTTGCTAAGAAGCACTAGTCCTTTTTACTGAAGAATGGTATTAGAAACCAAGATCTGGACACCGTGTGCTCATTGCTACTGAAATCTGTTTCTAGGCATTTTAAGCTGACAGAGCAAAAAAAACAAAAAAACAAAAAACAAACAAACAAAAAAACATGTGGTATCATAACCTGTGTATAGATACACACTTATAAATATTTCTATATGTAAACATATGCATCTATATTAAGTTAGACATGAATTCATGCAGAGGTGTACAACTCTAATATATCACCATACGCATCATTTTCGGCTCCTGCTCTTGCTTATCTGTAAACCACCTTGCCAAAAAGAGAAAACTGCCTAGCCACGAGGTTTCAAATACCTGTGTAAATACTTAGGAATGTGAATGAAGAATCATGTGGTAAGACTATCTTAGCTTTGAAAGAAATGACAAACTGTCTTCTAAAGTATTCAGTCTCTCACCAATAAGTATGACCTTAGCTATACATCTATTTTGTAGATGTTCTTTACAAGTTAAAGAATTCTTCTCTATTCCTAGGTTGAGAGATTTTTCTTTTCCTTTTTATCATCATGACTAGGAGAGATTTGTTTGTTTTGCCAATCCTTTTTATGTATCACTTTTATGCATCATAGGTTTTTGTTTGTTTGTTTGCTTGTTTTTTTATTTACTTACCTATTTGATATGGTACATTGCCCTGATTTTCAAATTCTGAACAGGTCTTCAATATCTGGACACATCAACTTGGTTGTGACGTATAATTCACTTTATGAATTGTTGGATTTGATTTGCTTATATTTACTTGGAGATTTCCATGTCTATGATCATGACAGATATTGGTGTATTGATTTCTTTCTGGTAATCTTTTTATATTGTCTTTGTATTAAGAAAATACTGACCTCATAGAATGAGATGTTGAATCCTCTTTCTGCTTCTATGTACCAGAAGAGATAGTGGAGAATTGGTATTATTTTTCCCTTAAATATTCGGTAGAATTCACCAGCGACATCTCTGGGCCTGGAATACCTAATGCTTCCTTTTGAAAGATTATCAATTATTGAATATATATATTAAATATCATATACATATTACATATATCTGTATAAATAATTTCACCTAAGTTATCAAATTGTGGGCACAGAATTTTTCAAAGTATTTTTTATCCTCGTAACAATGACTCCTCTTTCATGTCATTTCCTTCCTTCGCTATGTTGAGTCTACATGAGCCCATTGAAGGTATTCCTCATTTCTGTTACATTATTATTTTTTACGTCTAGAATTTTCTTTTGAATCTGTCTTAAGAGTTTTTATTTCTCTTCTTATACTACAGGTCTATCCCTGCATGTTGTTGTCTACTTTTTCCATGAGGGATCTTAATATATTAATCACCGTTATTTTAAATTCCTAAAATTGGGTTATATTTGAGTTACATTCTGATGACTTCTTTGTCTCTACAGACTGTGGTTTTCCCTTGTTTTTTGAAATGACTTGTAACTGTTTCTTAAAAACAGGCATATTGTACAATAAAATATAAAATAGGTAAGTAGGCCTTCAGTGCAAAGATTCATGTTATTCTGACTAGGACTCAGGCTCCTAATTTCTCTAATATCCTTGTTTTTGTCTCCTTTCTTGATTTTGTACTTCCCTAAGTACTCTTTCTCTGACAGGCTTTTCCTTGAAGTTCTTTCAGATAGAATACCCATCTGTTTTACTGAAGTTCCATTGGTGTAGTAATAATGTGTAGGACAGGGTGAACATTCTATACATTTCAGCCTGTTAGTGGACCTGTGCCTTGAGACCTGATCTTCACAAGTGCTTGTCCATTGCTACAGCTTCTTCCCTTTCCCATCTGCTGTGTTCTAAACCTATTTCTCTGTAGCCCTACACTCAGTTGATTATGGACCACTCCCCTGCCCCTTCAGGTGAGAGAGGAAGGCTAACAGGAGTGGGATAAAACTTTTCCACCGTAGGAAACGTAGGTCTGTGTGAAGAGTAGGTCTCAGGTATATTACACAATGAATATCCTTATTCCTCTGCCAGGATCGTTTCTTGGCATCCTCACCATGAGACCCTGAAAGGGTTCTTGAAGACAAGCACATGAAAGTGTAGGGACCACTATAAAATTGTGATTGCCAGGCATTTCCTGAGCCTCCAGCACACCACCAAAATTACCAGGTAAATACTGCTTTCATTGGATGGCTTCAGAGGCTTCTGCTCCAAGTAAGAAAAGTTCAGTCGGGGCTGTGTCGATGCTACTGTGTCTACAGATTTCTGGGTTGTAGTTTGCCCTGAAACCTCAGTTCTCTGATGGGTCCAAAAAAAAGTCATTGACTTTAAATTTGTCCAAATTTTTCTTGTTGTAAGATTTGAGTGACTATTTCCAAGCTCTTTACATGCCAGAGCCAAGCTAAAAACGCAAGACTAACTTTTCCACTGCTGAAAGAAGATATCATGTTTGTTCTGATTCTTTAAATCTAACCTATTTCCTAGGAATAATAAGTTTTATTTTATTTATTTATTTTTTTGAAATAATAAGCTTTAAAAAGAAAGTCCAAGAACTCCTCAATAACATAATTACAGATGAAAAACTAAGCTTTGTCTTCGCTGTGTCTATTTAATACAAGGAAATTTCACAGCTATGCATTTGTAACTCAGATATTGTGAGTATTCTTAGATGAGGCCACATAACTCTGTAATATCATTAAGTTTGTCTTAATATACAATCAATTTATATTACCATTTTTGATTAGCAATTAGTACAAGATGCTGGAAGAGAATGACACTTCAGGAAATTTACATCTATGTCATTAAATATAAGGTACTTTATGGCATTTATGTTTTATATGTTAGTACAAGAGTCTTGGCTTGTCAATAAAATCTATTCATTTTATTACAGTAATCCTAGATGTCAAATTTATTACTATACATACCTGGCGTGTGAATCCACATTCCTAACATTTTCCTTCTATTGAACAGAATTTACGACCCTTTTCTAAGTTCAACGAAATAAAATAAACAATTTCCAACATGATTCACCATCAGGGTAGGGTTATTATTTTGTCAATATGTGCATAGCAGTTTGAACTTAAAGTAACTTTTAAAGATTGTTATGAGAACAGGCAGTTTGTGGGCATGCTGTACCTAATTCAGGTACAAGACAACATGTAACAGCATTGGAAAAACTAATTGTTATGGTTGCTAGGGAGTAATAAGGGACAGTATTCTACACTAAACTTATTTATAAGTTGGAAAAGTTTAGTCAATGCTTGACATTAAGTGGCATTACTCAGCTTTGCTCGATTATTGTTTGGAATTATATACATTTCCTAGTTTGTTGCTGCAACTTGAAGTTAATGAACTTGAAATATGCATGTGCCAATCGTTGAAATATCTGCAATAATTGCAACTAAACTCTATGTTCAATCCTTCTTCTTTAATAAAAACTTTGCAGTTATTCAATGCAGTCACCTCTTTGGACAATGAAAAATCTGAAAATAGGTCCATACCTACCTCACTTTATACAGTACAAGTATTACTTAAATGTTGGTGAGTGAGTGTATATGCAAATGAATGAATTTTGCATAGGTGATTTGTAGATTAAAGCAAACAGGGCTAATTTATATTATTAAGTGGATCATTTACCTAATCGGTTTTGTACTTTAAAAAAAATTACCAACATATTCAGTAGCAGAGAAAGTGTTTTTTTCTTCTTGCTTTATGCACTGCCACTCACATATGCCTGGTTAATGAATTTATGTGTTTTAACAAGTATGCCCAGCACTTTAGTGGAATATAAAATCTACGATATTATATGATATTTACAATCAGATGAGAGAAAAAGATATACTTATGAAACACTTGAACAAGTAAGTTCTGTGTATATAAAATAAGCACATATTTAGTACTAAAAATAAAATAATGCAGTAACTAAGGAAATTTTCCAAATTGAAAGTGTGTGAAATTTAATTATTTACTACTATATTTGACAAGCCATTTAAAACAAGGGGATTATAGAAATGTCTAATCTTTCTGACATTCAATATATTTTGTTCTGCCAGATAATGAAGGACTCATGACTTTCCTTACAAGTCATCTTATTAGGAGGAAAGAACTTTAGCTCTGATTAATTTGCGGAGGACTTTTAATTCGAATTCATGAAAAATGTTTGTGGTCCACACACTTAACACCTCTTCCAATTGTTTTGTTCTCTACTATTAACTCTCTAGGCCTAAATGCAATGTTGCATATTTTACCCATTTCACACAGCAGACCTGTTGAAAAAATAGGAATTCTAATCACGAAATAGATGTATAAAGCTAATAATCATGGTAATTTGGCACACTGAGCTCTATATACTTTTCTTCCTGAATATTATAACAGGGTAGGTAAACTAGTGGAACATGGGAACAGAATGAAAATACAGAAATATATTAAAGTGTATTAGCCAAAACTCAATAGGGAATTTTATACTAAATAACAAATGCTGAAGAAATTTCTACCAAAATTCCAAAGAGATAAACATTCTAGCTATCACAAATATTGGTAGCTATTAATGAAGAAAGCTAAAGTCAATGTAATAAGAAAAGATTATAATTGGAGTAATTACCGGAAGAGAAAAATGATATCATTGTATATGATAAAAACAGATACCTTGTAAAATTCCTAGAGTTATTCAATTAGTTAAGATGATGGATAAATATAGTAAAATTATCTCTTAATAAATTTATAATAACCAGTTCAAAAGGAAATGCAGTTATTCTAGAGAAAATAGAGACAAAAGATATAGGAATATATGAGTATATAATAAGAATGTATAGATGTTATATGAAGCAATTCATAATATTATCAAAGATGTAAACAAGACTTGACCAAGTAGAGATATATAAAATATTTCCTATGAGAGTACTTGATATTGTAAAAATACTAGTTTTTTAAAAATATTAACATAAAGAAAAATGAAATATAGCAACTAATTTATTTTTAACTAGGAAATAAATGTAAGGCCATGAGGACTATTTCTATTCAATGCCAAAGACATATTTACTCAATAAACATCAACCCTTGTATCTAAAAATAAATAACAGTAAAGCTAGATCCACCTATGTATTTTGAGAAAAGTTAATATAACCAAATCAAAAGAAATATTGCAACAAAATGACAGCCAAAGTTCATATTCCTATTGTAGTTTAAGCTCCTACAAACTGAAAAGTAGAATACCCCAAAATAATATATTTGATAAAAATATATGAAGAAACAATTTACCAGTGATGTCCAAAAATATTTTATCTACTTCACTAATTAGGATATCAAATTAAATTAACTATATTTTTAGTGACCAGTAGATGGCAAAATACTTACAAAGAAAATTAATTTCCAGCACCTGGCACACAAAGGCGCCAGGGATTGGCCAATTTCTTCAACATTTTTTGAGACAAATTTGGTACAACCTAAAAGGTTACACACATTGAGCTGGGAGTACTTGAATCGTTTTACTCATTCATGCTCTCAAGGGCAAATTTTCTTATAAAGTCTCCAATATAATGTGAATATAGCTGTTAGACTTCTTGGTAAGGTAGAGTAAATTTGTTTTTTAAGCTCAGAGGAGATGGTTGCCTGACTAGGCAGTTGTGTGTGTTTTGAAAGGACAATATTTACTGTTGTACTTAATATTTTTCAAGTTTGACCTAAAATGATGGGCATTCTATCCTGAAGGCAATCATCTTCCAAAAACAAGTAACACCGTGAACCAAAATACTGAAAATGTCAACATTTTACACATCATTGATCCCTTATGTTTCTGAAGCCGATTTTGGGGTCCTGTGGCCAGCCACAGGTAAAGAAACAAAATCACATCCTGTGTGAAGTACTTTTCAACATCTTAACTTGATTCAGAGCAATAACATCATGTTATTTTGGTTTGTTTTAAAGTCCATTCCATAGCTATTAAAATTTGTCATTTGTGATTTGACAAACTCAATACACAAAAGATCTAGCATTAGATTTTCCAGAGCTAAAAGTAAAATTATTTGTCAAACAACAAACTATAAATATAAAAAAAGATTAGCTAAAGGATATTCTCCGTAGTACTTTTTATTTTAGGAAAACATTTGAAATAATAAAAAAATCTTTGTGTGACTTTATTTCATCAATGTCTGCAGTATTTCATACCTCCCTGTATACATGCTCTTTGCAAGGGTTCCCCCCACACCACTGCCCCCTGGATAAATCTGTGTTTATCTATTTGACTTGCTTTGGCCAATGGGACAGCATCAAATTTCATGTGAGTAGAGGTCCAAGAAGGCAGCCGTAGTTTCTACTATCACTTTTGAATCTCTTCCTCCTTGAAAACTTGCTTAAGATCACTCTCTCTCTCAGATCTCTTTCACAACCATAAAAACAAGTCCCAAGTCTGTTGGAGGGTTAGAGACCACATGGAACAAAGCCGCACTTTCCAGCTGAGGCTATTCTAGATTAGCCAGTCCAGAGCCAATCAATCAGATCACCACAGACACTTGAGTAAGTTTACCGAATCCTGGTCCAAATCAGCAGAATCATCTGAATTTAGTTATGGATCTATGTAAAATAATAAACAGCTATTACTTTCAGTCACTGACTTGTGGTGTATTTGTTATTCACCAAAAGCTAATTGATACAGGTCTAAATTTAAGTAATTGAATTTACAAGAGTGTATCTCTACCCCTGAATACTATACTGCTATTAAACATGAAGTACATTTATATGTATGTTATATATATATATATATATGTCAAAATGGAGTGAAAAGATACATAGGAAGTTAATACCAGTGTTATCTCTGGGTAGAGGAATTAAGGATGATATTAGGCTCTTAATTTTGCTTTTCTAATAGCACATATCAAACGAATCAAAGCTGGAATACATGTGAGTTCTACATCTCTCATTATGTAAGTATCCGCTTTTGTTTGATTTGTCCATGTAATATACTAACAGGGTAAAAGGTCATTCATATGATATAAATATTGGAACACACTTATACAGAAACTTACCCCATGTTAGAATTCCACTGTATCTGAAACACTATTATTTTAAGGTATTTCTTTGATACTGCACATTTAATTTCAAATTAAATGTAGGTTAAATAGGATTGAGAATTTTGGCGGGTTACATAAACATAACATATATACTCAAATTTCCTTCTCTAAAGGGGATAAAAATAGTACCTACCTCATATATTTCATTTGAGGGTAAATGAGTGAAAATATGAAAGGTTCTTAGGACTATGTCTAGTATACAGTGATTACTTAATAAAAGTTAGCTTTTATCATGTGGCATTCAGTAATTTGCAGGGACTGATTTGTGAGCCCTTACCAAATATGACATTTTTAACCTGTGGATCTGGTGGGATAAGATCTCTAAGGGAGCATATAAAGATTAAGAACAGAACTTTGAAGGACATCAAAATATAAGGGCATTCCAAAGGCAGATAATTACCCTAGCTACTGTATTACATTCTGAGATCAACCTGATCTTTAATGATGATAATCACCAGTAAGTCTCTGGCTGACTTAGTTCTTTGCAAATATTAGTTATGCTGTAAATAGATTTTAAAATATCCTCTTACACATGCTTACACACACACACATGCACACACACACACACCCTTTACCCAACAGCATGAATCCCAGAAATCATTACCCTGGAGATCAGTGGGTCATTTTTAGAACCTCAGCTTGGGAAAAAGCCAAGCTGTGTGACATAGGTGCAAAGTTGTTGGGGAGATACAGCAATTCCTCTGGAGCAGGCAAGGAAGAGCAAATTAAGGAAGTTTGATGCATGCATAGAAATTCCAGCCTTGGAATAAATTTTTGTGACAAATAAATGATATTTTTTCACAGAGTAACTCATACCCCAGGCTTGGGCAGAATGGGAGCAGGTAAAGAAATAAATCCAATATGAATAGTATATGTTATTAGTCATTTCCTATTCCTGAAGAAACAAAGCAAAACAAAAGTCATTTTCTAAAGAAATACCTCTCTATCACTATAGTCAAATTGGTTGGCTTTTTTATACTGTTTAAACAAATATGATAAAATAATATTGAAATATATCCATGAAATATTAATATGTCTAATACTGTACAGGCTATTTCTCAAGGGCAAAATATAATTACCTATAAGTATTCTTGTTCTTAGTGCATGTTTCTAAAAGTTCATGGTGTAAGTGAGGAATTCAGACAAAGTAGTACAAGAGGAGAACTTTCTGAGTGTGAAAAACCAAAGGAAAAGATGGACAAACCAATGACTGTGATGTGTGATCTAAATGTGGAACACAGAACAGGGAATCACACATATCAACTGTTGAGGTAGTGCCAAAGAAAAGATAACATTGAGACCTGTGAAATAATTTCCCCGAGGCGGACAAAAATGACTGATAATGGGAAGCAGAAACATTGACAGCTAAGTCCTAGGTAGCCAGTGTTTTTATGAAAAGTTACATATGCACACATATACTTAGGCATACATATTTCTGATAATTTTGACCTATATTTCCTCCTACATATATTTGAGAATGTGAGTGACAAACAAGACTGGTAACAAATCCGGGATGACGAAGGAGCTGACTATTGGCTTTTCTATGATAATTTTTATGCAAATGAAAGAAGAGGTGAAGAAAAAGGCATGCAGGCAATGGCCTCTCATCAGAGACATCTTATTGGGACAGCCAAGACTAACATGCTGATGACAATAGTTTTATTGTAATCTTTGACTAATGAGAGCTGGATTAAAACTTCCTCAAGATTACTTACTCAAGAGTTACAAAAAAAATGTGCTGGGATTGAAAAACAAAGGAAAATTAAAATTTCTTCTCAGTTATAATAGTGGTTAATATGCAGTGTGCTGCCAATGGGCTGTTTTTGTAGAAAGAAAATATTTGGAAGCATTTTCTGGCACTATTTTATCAGCCATGGTTACTAGAGCTTTTGCTTTGTTCATGTATTCTTTTCACAGCAGGAAGTCAAGAAACGTGGAAAATGACTGAATGGAATGAAGGTTTTTGTGCAGGCAATAACTGAGTTATGGTAGTAAATTGTGGGAGAAAGCTTAAAGGGGGCAGTGATATATCAATACACTGTTATTAATCTTTTTCCATTCTAATTATCAAACCACACTCAGAAACACATGCATGCACACACATACATACTCTACGCTTGGAAGATGCCATTTTCAATATGAAGGTTTTTTCTAATTATTATATGTAGTACATTAGCAAATAACATGTATTCCAAATTTCTACTACTTTTTTAAAAAAATATATGATTGGTTCTAAGTATATAGGCTTTATATAGTTTTCACATCTATAGCAATAAGTGAAGAGCAGATAAACATTATAAGCTTTAGATTAGCTGCTGGTAGGTTTATAACCTGATATTTTCTGAAGGACAATAGCATGATATATGGATACCTCTTTTGAAAATTAGTTTATATGGGAAAGCAAAGTTGATTTTCACAGAATATAATAACAGCTGGATTCCAAAGTACTGACAATAAAAGATTTAAAAGGCATATGTAAACATTTTCTGTCAACTTCTATGGCTTTTTGTCCTTATTTCATCTTATAATCATATACTTATTTCTCTTAGGATATAAAAACAATGCTAACTATATCTATTTAGTTTATGATTGTAGTATATTTGTTTTTGCATTGAAATAGCTGTCATACTATTAAGATAATAAAAAATGACATTTTTGCTGGGCTCCATTTTATTTGGTGTACTTCAAATAATACATGCGTATATTCAGAAAATAAAAAACAGAGTTTTTCTGTTTTCTTGGTTTTTATTAACATTTGCTGTTTTATAATCATTCAAAATTTTGTGTTTTTAGTATGCAGTGTAAATGATAGAGAGGGCAACAGAACAAACAAAAAAAAACTAGCAGTTTATAGTCTAATTTCTAATGTGCACTCTACTTTGATTCCATTATGTTAACCTCCTAAAGCTTTCAAAATACATCATATAAACTGTGTGCTTACCAGGCACTGTGCTAAGCATGCTTTACATATAATACATTATAATAGTCAACTCTTCCAACACAACTATGAAATGACAAAAACTGAGACTGAGGAACTCAGAATTCTCATCCAAGATTACATAGTTTATAAACCAAACCATTCTACGTTAGCTGGGGTTGTTAGTCAAGATAAATGTATTATCTGTAATTTTACAAACACTGCCTATGGATAAGGCCTGTATATGACAACCTTTTCTTGATATAATATTTTAAAGTTATTGTGTTTGTAGATAACATGTCAATATGATACAGTGATTACATATCAATACACAAGTTGAAGATAGACGTAGCTATTCTTGAAGTTTGGCTTAGGTACTTACTATTTAGTAAATTAATGGGTTTACTGTATTAGTTCCAAGAGATACACATGTTCAAATACACAGTTGGAAATGTCAGCATATGCAGTTGCTCTTTCTAGTTCCCTTTTCTAAAAGGCTTCCAATGATGACATCTCCACAATTAATGTACTAGAGACAAGATTCCAGCTAGTACAGTCTTTATGAACTGGCATTGCCTTATGTCCCATTAAATTGAATCTTGTATTATGTAATAAAGTCTCAGCACGCACTACTACTAGATTTATTTCTGTGAAAAGCTTGACTCACTTCTCAGAATTACATAGTTTCTCAATACATTCTTACCAGTCTTACCTAATACCTCACATTCTTACCTAATGTCAACCTCAAAATTTTCCCAAAATTCAGCTTGAAGGCAACAGAAAGATAGTTGGGAGGGTAGTGGAAAGAGTAAACAGGATTCATTTTCCTGAATGTTAAAGATGTGCCATCTGCTGAATATGCATAGTATATTCTCCTTTCAGTTCCAAACACTTCATAATTTTTGCCTCATTTGACATTATGTTGACTTCCAGTGTTCACTGGCCTTCCCCTGATTTGCTTTGCAACATTTGCTGAGGTAATTTCACCAGAGGTCAGCCAATGAATGGATTTGATTCTTAAGGTAAGCTATATTGTCTGATTTACATCTATAAGTAATAAAGGAGGTATTTCTGCTCCATTTATTTCTCAAATTTTTAGAATTGGAGCTAAGAATAAAGGAAGATACTTTCTGAGGAGTCCTCAGATCTCAACATGCATCATATACGATAATTTGAAGGTAAGTATAGTTAATAAAATTTTGAAGCTAATTAAAAAAGAGAGACGTAAGTCTTCAACTGTTTAAAGGATAGTCATACAGCAAAAGTGAATTAACTCGAATTTTTGAGAGGGCATAACTAAGACTAGTAGAAATGTTTATGACTATTCCACACTATATTAGACTGGATTTAAATTCTATTAATATCGATGGAATTTCACTGTAATATATCTTGCTCTAGCAAGGGAGATAGGACTTGGATTATTTAGATAGAGGACTTTTGACTAATTACTAGGTAGTTGGTGGAGTTAAAATACATGTGGTTCAGAGAGACTAGATCACAGAGATATATAAACAATAATGTCTTATCTATTGATCAATTTGTCTGAATAACTTATAAAAACTGGTATAGAATTTGTTCTGCCACTAGACTCAGAGATCCTTGCCCACAAGGACCAAATCGTATCCATCTCTCTGTCTTCAACATGCAAAGGAACCAAGAAAATACCTTAATATATTTGCTGAACTCAACTGCACTTAAACATAAAGTAGAAGTTTATATTGTATTTGCCAAAGAAAATACTTCTAGAAAGCTTTACTCAGCCAAAATTCAGGAATTCAATCCTGCCACAATGGTCCTATAACTACTCCATCAAATTTAAAGATCCAAAATGAACACCTTCCTGAATAACTACTCAACTTTCATTAACTGAAAAAAGAACAAAGTATAGCATTAAAATCAAATTATATGTGGTTTCCATAATAAAAATGCACAGAAATCATATACACATACAATGGCTTTAAATTAAATATCGTAAAACATTTTTCAAATACTGAGAAACATTTAAAATGTAGGTAAAGTTGTAATATTTGTTTCCTAAACTATAACAGGTGTGTCCAATGTAGTCAGCATACCTAAAGTGGTTCAAAAAATATTAATTCACATAATGAAAATATAAAGAATTATATTTTATCTCATAATTTAAAATTTTGATTTCACATACATCGTATTATATATATATATATTTCAGTACAGAATTATATGCATAAGTTTATAAACATAATTATTGATATTTTAGACCAAATTATTTATTTAGTGGAACCCACATGAGATATCACCAGTCGAAGGATTATGTACATAAACGTAAGTAAAAATAGTCCATTTTTCTCTTTGAAATGGAACAGGAATTTTTAATCTGCATCAATGGATTCTGAGAGGAGATCTATGAATGGAATTAAATGTCTCTAAGCAATTTCGTATATAAATTCTCTTCACATATTTTTGTTACTTTTTCTGAAGATAGTATCCATAGCTTTAGTCTATTTCTAAAAATATGATAAATAAATAAATTGTGACTAAAAAACACTAGTAAAAATGTTACAACGTGTCACTGTTCAGTCATGGCATTTGGGTACCAATCTAGTGCTTTTGCTGCAGAATTACTTAATATTATATCTAGTCACAATGTCTTTTTTTATTATTAAAATTTATTGGGGTGACAAAGGTTAGTAAAATTACAGAGGTTTCAAGTGTATAATTCTGTAATACATTATCTATATATCACATTGTGTGTTCACCACCTAGAAATAAACCCACATAAATATGGACAGATAATTTTAGACAAAGGAGCCAAAAACATGTAACAGAGAATAGAAAGCCTTTTCAATAAATGGTGCTGGCAGAATTGGAAAGCCACGTGCAAAAGAATGAAACTATCTGTCACCATGTCCCAGAATTAACTCAAAATGGATCAAAGATCTAAACAGCAGACCCGAAACAGCAGACCCGAAACTGCACAGAAGAAAACATAGGTACTAAACTTACGGACTATGGGTTCAAAGGGGATTTAATGAATTTGACCTCAAAGGAAAGGGAAGTAAAAGCTAAAATAAATGAATGGGACTACATCAAACTAAAAAGCTTCTGCACAGCAAAAGAAACCATCAACAAAATAAAGAGGCAACCAACCAAATGGGAGAAGGTATTTGCAAATAACCCCTCCAGTAAGGGGCTAATTACCAAAATACATAAGGAATTCATACAACTCAACAACAGAAAAACAAACAATCCAATAAAAAAAATGGGCAGAGGACCTGAACAGACATTTCTCCAAAGAGGTGACAATGTCTTTTGTTGCATAGCCACAGTTTTCAAAATCCCTTTCTGTGTTTGAGAATGGACTGGAAAATGTATCTTTAAGAATCATTATTTTAGTAGTTATTTGGATATTTCCTAAATATACACAGAGGATTAAAGAAGATAGGCCAGGGACTAAATTTTTCATTTTTAAGACATTCTCTAGTAATCTAACCATCATTGAGTATTTCCATATTTTTATGTTGACTCACCAATGCCATCTTAGTTAATTGAACACTATTACAGCAGAATAGAAGCATTGCTCATGCAGAGTTAAGGCTAACTTCACAAGAAATTTGACATTATAAACTTCGATTTCTCTCTATCTTGAGTTTCACCCAAATTTTCTCAAATATAAAATTCATTGCCAAGAAGACACTGAAGCCTGGCTCCAGTTCCTTTTCAGTTTTACTGACCACTTTTTAAAATTCTCACAAGACATATGGGACTCTCATTTCAACATGTGCGTTTCTGTACTTAATCTCTGATTGTTTTTCCCTCCTTTTCACCCTCAGGACAAAATATATATTTATTATATAAGCAATCTTCAAACCCCTTTCACTTAAGAGTTATGTCTAAAGTAGCAGATGTTTCTTTTTAAATATAACGTTTATTGTACTCATTCTCCATGTACTCTTCCCAAAATGCTTTTAAAACTGTCAACAGTCAAATCCTCATCATTCTATTGTTTTATTACACTTCGTAGAATGCTCCGAAAATATTTTAGCTGTAAATACATATATGGATATTAATAAAACTTTGAGACCGCCTATTTGCAATAAAAATACTTTTGACTGCCATATTTTAAAAATTCCTCATGCTTCAGTATATACAATATTGTATAAAACATGGAAAATTCTAAAGAGATATTTGGCAATTGAGTGAAGGCATCTTTAGCAAGACTCATTTTATATCACTGAGCATTTTTTTTTAACAATTACTATGTGCAAGACACTGAAACAGACAGACATGCAAAAATTAGCATTACAAAGCCATGATTTTAAAAGATTTTATCACTTGAATCTCATTTCTTACACTTCATCATCTCAAGAGAAAACCAGAATTTGTTATTCTATTATTAAAACAGTGCTTTTAATATATTTTGCATATCTCATACTTTTTCAGTATTGATATTTATTTACTTATTAGATATTTTAAATTATGCCCTTTGCTTTAAAGCCTCAAAGCACAAGCTGGATAAAACTTTCATTAAATATTTAAATAAGGAGAAGAAACAATCAAACAGCAACATAACCAAACAAAAAAGCTCCCAGCATAAAACCACAGATCTTACTTATTGAAACAGACTCCTTATTTAGAAGAATAATGTGTGGTATTTTCGGCATTATACATTATTAATGCTAAAATTCAGTACAATGAAATCTGAATTTTGTACAGGGGACACTATCTTCAATAATCAAAGTAGATCAGTTTGCCAATCCTTGGGTTAGTCCTTACCCAACTCATTCATTTTAGGCACTTTATTAACAAAAAATAATTTATAGCTAGATAATTTGTATAATTCATTATGATACGATGAAAAACTTGTTGAGCAATAAACCCCTTAAAATAAAGTTTTATATGTATACAGCAAATCTCCTTTACTAGTGTTACTCAGTGGTAGGCTTACCAAAAGAAAGACCCTGTACTAAGGTACACAGGTATAAAAGTAAAATTTATACAGTATTGTAAAAGCACGATTCTGTTCAAATGTGAGTCTGGCTAACATGGCTAACTATTACGTTAGAAAAGAATCACATTTCTCCCTAAAGACTTTCAGATTCTCTCATGAACATTTAGAATACAGTTTGGCATAAAGATCTTCAATAAATGGTAACCCCTTTACATCTATTCAGGAAGGTATTTTCCTGAAAGCGTTTTTATTTTAATAGTTTGTGCAGCCTTATATCCACTCTCTCATGTGATATCTTTATATCTAAGGCCTTTGCATGGATAAGGAGAGCAATTGTGTTTAGTATCAGAATTAAGGTTTTAATTTTATTTTATAACAAATTAATAACTTTTAATTATTTCTTCTGAGGTAAAAGTAAGATTTTGGTAGGTGATACTGGGTGATTTTGGTTTTTATTTTAACTCAGGAGCACACACAAATGGCTACAAATACAGATTATTTCTGAAAATTTTGCTCAATACTGTTTTTGAAACTGATCAAATGTTCAATTGTTCCTCCTCTGATGAAAAATCTCTGGTTCTGAACACATGAAAGTCACATTCAGAGCCAAACTAACTTAGAGATCACATGCAATGTACAGTCTATGAAGGGTTATCCACTTTATCAGGGGCATTTTGGGACTGATTTCATGTGGGGAGTTGTTATGATTTAGGTAAAAACAAATTTAATGTTGTGTTATCCAGAATTTTCCATTTTATTCCTTTCCTAATTCCTTTGGCTGTTGAAGTAAGGAACCTTGGAAAGTGATTTGAAAATTGTCAGCTATTCCCCCTTAGCTTTGTATTTTCAATGAAATAAAAAGAGTATCATTTGTTACAACCTTAATTAAAATAAATTTTGTTTTGCTGTAGAGGTTGTATAATTTTCTTTTAGAAAATAAACAGATATATTTTCTACAATAAACAGATATATTTCTCATTTATTTCTATTATATTTTAATCTTTATAAAATATTGCCAACATCCACCACCCAAAAACAAAATCATGGAAAAATCACCGTTTAATTTCATTCTGTTCTAAGCTGAAGAACACTATTCTTTAATTTTTCTATAGAACCTAAGCTATATTTCAAAACAATTGCTTGCAACACAGATCACAATTCTTGTTAACTTACTTAGAAGCCTGATAAGATGGTTTACCCTCAAAGTAGAAGAAATTGAATGATTTTTAAAGATAGTTTAGCCTGGAGACAAGCTGTGCATCTGAGGTACCACCCTGCTCATGACCTTCCTTTCCCTTCCCTTCCTGACTGCTTACCCCAGGGATTTTGGATTTTCTTAGCTAATACTCATAATTACATAAGCCAGTTCCTTAAAATACATACATACTTATATAAAAATGTATACACTGCTTATAATGAACACATATTCCTTATAATGAATAATATATTACATATATGAGGTCTGACAATTAAGCTCATGAACTTGTTGCAATGGTGTTGCTAACCTTTTTTGACATCAGAGGGATTATTCATCATGACTTTGTACCAATTGGACAGTTAACCAAGTTTACTATTTGGAAGCTCTGATGGCCATTCCAGAAAAAGAGTTCCAAAATTGCTTTGAAGGGTGGACTAGGCGTTGGGGTCGGTGCATAGCTTCCCAAGGAGAGTACTTCGAAGGTGACAGTAGTGATATTCAGCAACGAGGTATGTAGCACTTTTTCTAGGATGAGTTCGCAAACTTAATTGTCTGACCTCATATGTCTGTGTGTATGTGTGTATCCTATCTGATGTTCTGTTTCTCTAATTGAACCCTGAACAATGCAGCTGTCTTGCCACTCTTTGTTGTATTTCAGAAAGGGGAAGTTAGAAGAAATGATATATTATATTACTCTGAGGTCTGAGCTTAAGTGGTTTAAGGTTCCAAGCAGAGAAATGAATGTGCTCTAACAAATGTTATGAAATAGCAATTTAAGATTGGTGAACAGATGAAAGAAAGTTTTTGAGGCAAGTCACGATAAGTAAACTGCTGTTTCTTTAAATGAGTTTTTGCTAAGGTAATAAGGATTATGTAATTTATATAATCTCACCAATTCAATGTTAGGTAATAATTCAAATAATGTAAAAAATATATATTTTTCTTTCAAGATGTATCACTTTGTACAATATTATTCTACTATTAAAATTATGAGATCACCTTTGAATATTTCATTTCAAATTCTGAAAAAAAATAATGCAACTCTGGTACTCTTTAAGCACATTATTTATGCTAGAAAAATCATAAATACCAGCTGTGATAAACAATAAATTTAAAAAATTAAAGTATTACAGTAGAAGACACATTGCCATTAATCCCCCTCAAAATACTCCGCCTCTCTTTGTACACACTTATCCCATCATCTTCCCACTTTCCGAATCAGTTCTGGAAGTCCTCTTTCGTGAGTATCCTTAGTGGTGCTGTCATGGCTGCCTCGATGTCCTTAATCAATTCAAAATGTTTATCTTTCATGGTCATTTTGACTTTGGGGAAGAGCCAGAAGTCACACAGTGCCAGATACGATGAATAAGGTGGATGAAGACACATCACAATGTTTTTATTTGACAGAAATTGCCGTACCAGAAGCCATGTGTGACACAAGAGCCTTTCGGTTGTCAACACACAAAATGGTGAATGCTGCTGCCGAGTGCCATCCAATGGAAAAGGCAGGGATCCTCAATACAGGAAGCGGCATGTCGAACCTTAGTAACAGTATGTGACAAGTTTCAACTTGTTCTGTGCAGTCAGGTGTGAGCTATGGTTGAGAGAAGGGGTGTTTTAAAGTGTGCAATAAATCATCTTCCATCATGACAACATACCCTGTCACACATCGCTTCTGGTACATGGCAATTTCTGTCAAATTAAAACATTACGGTGTGTCCTCATCCACCTTATTCACAGGATCTGGCACCAGGCGACTTCTGGCTCTTCCCCAAAGTCCAAATGACCATGAAAGGTAAACATTTTGAATTAATTTAGAACACCGAGGAAGCCACAACAGCACAACTAAAGACACTCATGAAAGAGGACTTCCACAACTGCTTAAGAAAGTGGCAAGAACAATGGGGTAAGTGTGTCCAAACCAAGGGGGGATGGTACTTTGAGGGAGATTAATGGCAATGTGTCTTTTACTGTAATAATTTTTTTTAAACATTCACTGTATTTTTTTATCATACTTAATAATCTTAGAAAAAAAATATGGGATGACTTTCTGCTATGACTATAAGGGTTGGGGTGGAAATTTAACAATTTTTCTCTCTGTGACCAGTCTACCCAGTATGTGTATTGTTTATATGTTTTTCCAGGACACCCCGACACATCTGTAATTGATTGGGATTGATCTATCATTGAGCTGCTCTGGATGCCACCAAGGGTTTAGTTTACAGTACTGCCCTGTGATGTTCATTTTTTGTTTTGTAAGTTTATAGCTCAGAGTCAGTATTGGAATTTTTCAGTTTATCTAAACATTTATTTGTTTTTAAAGCATCCACTTATATATGTCTAATGATTCTCAGATTTGTTGAGGGTCTAAAAAACCAAACACTTTCCAGAATTGGTGGGGGGAAGAAGACTCCTTGGGGGCATAATGCTTTTTCTCACTAAAAAGGTTTGAGAACTTTAATTTTAGTAATGCAAAGAATTTAGATTTGGAATCAGAAGATCTGAATTTGAGGTCTTGCTATTTAAATATCAATTTATCAGTTGTCTGGGCATTTAATAGTATTTTAGGTGTATTTCTATCTTAATTTTTTTTATGTATAAAGCCTGGATAAGAATAATTTAATCTATCAATCAAGACTTTATTGATTACATACACATAATGTTTATGAAAATAGTTGTTCTTAAAGTGCTATGAAAATACATAGCCATATTTCATGTTGAAATATTCTTATCCAAAAACAGTAATAGTTACAAGTATTATCATTATGTTTAAAATTAACTTAGTGCATCCAATGTGCCATGCAATCTTTTATATGCTTTGCAAATATTCTGTTCTCACGATAACCCTATGAGTAAAGCACAATTATCCTGATCTTGCAGATAAAGAAAATTAGATTTCCAACGTCATGTACCTGACAAGTGATACTCCCTAATAATTCTAAAGATGGAATATTGCTTTTTTCACCCAAAATATAGGTTTCTGGGTCAGGTAATATATATTTCTTAATTGCATATTATGTCACAAAGAAGTGCCTAAAATATGTCTTGCATTTTCCTTGCTGTATTTGCAAAGTAACTTTAGAGGTAGCATAAACTGGAAAACATGCTATTGACTATATATTTGGAATTCTTGCTTATAATTCTTGCAGTTATTTATCTGTAATAGGTGATCGGGAACTTTCAAAAGAGGCTAGAGATATTTATAGTTTTCAATACACGTAGCAATTGTTACCTTGATAGAAATAACGTGAAACTCATATATATTTTATTTATTTATTTCTGACTCATGTATATAAGCTAGAGCTCATAGGGTTTGTGTAAAAAATAAAAAAAAATAATAAAATAAAAATAAAATAAATCACTTTTACAAATGTCAAAAACATTACAATTCAACCAGTGCTGTAAACCCCAAATTTCTGCACTCTTGATTTAATCTAAAGCAAAAACAAAAAATAAAGAAACAAAAAAAAAACATTTTAAAAGCATCGAGGCTGGCAGGAAAGGCTTAGAAAACTTCATTTTTAATCATATGACCTAAAATTAAATAATGTAAGTATAAAAACCTCATTTATCAATTTTATCACCACTAGTGACATAATCAGCCTTAATAATTATGTAAATTAAACATTACTGGAGGAAATTTTTGTCTATTAAGAATCAATAATGAAAGATCAAAGAAGATAAAATAGCATGCTAGCATGACTTAGAATCTAATATATCTTATTAGTTAATATTCAGAAATATATGATTACCAACTACCAAGTAATTATATTATCTATGGAACTGATGCAAAGGAAATCTGAAGCTTGACCAAAGAAATGATGGGACATTTTTGAAGTTTACAAATTAGTGATTATTCGCAGTGTAAATCTAAATCTTTAAACAACATAATGCATTTGAGATTTGAAACAGAATCATATTTATATTCTTAAAAGTTTCTAATCTAATCTCTAGCCCATAGAAACCCATGTTTTAGAATAAGAATGGTGAAACATACAATCCAGATGATTGAGAAATGCTTTGTTAAAATATATGCAAAGAGACGGCTGACATCTGTAAGTGCAGTCTACAAATGAGCCACTGGGATAGGAAACATCTGTTGGAGGAGACTACTTGTCAATATTTTCAACATAATCACAGATAGATTAATGCATTATCACATTTAGGTACTCAGTGTTCTATGGGAATATTATTTTCTCTACACTGAGCCAATTTTTTTATTCCATTTCTCATACGTGTAACAGTAATGTATTTTGAAAAGATTGTTTCTAGTAAGACAGATAAGCTCTTTTAAGCTTTTGATAGCTTGTATAAATGTCTGCTTTGAAGCTGTAGAGATATAGCACAATTCATGTCTTCCTGAACATATTTCAAAAGTAGAATTCTAAAGCATAAATGAAGTGCCCTACAAAGAACCAAATGTATTAAATTACAAGAGAAAATTTACCTCATTTTTAAAAATTCATTAAACACTTGGTGATAATGAATGAGTCCACCTCCAGAAAACATTTAAAGGAGTGCCGTCATACTCTGCCTTTAGTCATGATCTAGTTAAAATCAGTATCAAAATAAAATGCTCAAAACCACAGATTTCCTACTTACTAAAATGGTGGAATTACCGTATGTAGTGTCTACTATAAAATACAATTTTCCTTCTTTTAATATTTATTAAATTTAATGGGGAGACATTGGTTAGTAGTAAAATTATATAGGTTGCAAGAGTACTATAATACAACGTCTATATATTGCATTATGTGCTCATCACCCAAAGTCAATTCCCCTCCCATCACCATATATTTGACCCCCTTTACCCTCTTCTACCACCTCCCTCCCCCCTTACCCTCGAGTAAGCTGTTGTCTGTGTCTATGAGTTTTTTGTTTGTATGTCTTGCTCATTTTTTCCTTTCAGTTTTAGATCCCACATATGACTGAAATCATATGGTTCTAGACATTTTCTGAGTTATTTCGCTTAGCATGATAATCTCAAGATCCATCCGTGTTGTCCGAGTAATATTTCATGTATATATACATATATATACACATACATATATATGTATATATATGTATATACACACACACACACACATATATATATATATATATATATATATATATATATATATATATATATATATATGTATATATAACACATCTTCTTTATCTAGTCATCTATGGAAGCACACTTCCATTGTTCAATGTCTTGGCCACAGTGAATAACACTACAACGAACATAGGTGTACATATATCTTTACAAATAAATGTTTTCGGATTGTTTGGGTAGATACCCAGGAGAGGGATTGCAGGGTCAAATGGTAATTCTATTCTTAATTTTTTGAGGAACCTCCATACTGTTTTCCATAGTGGCTATAACAATTTACATTCCCACCAGCAGTGTATAAGGGTTCCTTCTTCTCTATAACCTCTCCAACACTTTCTATTCCTTGTCTTTTTAGTAACAGCCATTCTAACAAGTATGAGATGGTATCTCATTGTGGTTTGATATGCATTTCCCTAATAGCTAGTGAAATTGAGCATTTTTTCATATATCTGTCGGCCATTGTATGTTTTCTTGGGAGAAGTGTTTGTTCAGGTCCTCTGCCCATTTTTCAATGGGATCGTTTGTTTTATTGTTGTTGTTGAGTTATATGAGTTCTTTATATATTTTGGATATTATTCCCTTATTGGAGGTGTTGTTTGCAAACGTCTTCACCCATTTGGTTGCTTGCCTCTTTGATTTGCTGACAGTTTCTTTTGCTGTGCAGAAGCTTTTTAGTTTGACACGGAAACTGATCAAAAACCATGACAAATGCTGCTGCTGAGTGCCATCCAACAGAAAGGCAGGATCTTCAATATGGGAAGTGGTGTGTCAAACCTTAGTAACAGTATGTGACAAGTTTCAACTTGTTCGGTGTAGCGAATCGGGTGTGAGCTATGTTTGAGAGAAGGTGTGGTTTAAAGTGTGCCATAAATCATCCTCCATCATGACAACACTCCATGTCACACTTCACTTCTGGTATATGGCAATTTCTATCAAATACTAACATTATGGTGTGTCCTCATCCACCTTATTCAGTGGACCTGGCAGAATGCAACTTCTGGCTCTTCCCCAAAGTCAAAATGATTCAGCATATGGAGGCAGCTATGACAGCGCAACTAAAGACACTCACAAAAAAGGACTTCCAGAACTGCTTCAGAAAGTGGCAAGAATAATGGGATAAGTGTGTTCGAAGTGAGGAGGGGTACTTTGAGGGGGATTTATGGCAATGTGTCTTTTACTGTAATAATTTTTTTAAACCTTCACCATATTGTTTGATCACAGCTCGTAAAATATAAGACCCGAAACAATAAAATGCATAGAAGATAGCATAGGTACTAAACTTATGGACCTTGGATTTAGAGAGGATTTTATTAATCTCACCTCAAAGGAAAGGGAAATAAAAGCAAAAATAAATGAATAGGACTATATCAAACTATAAAATATAATTTAAAAAATTTAAAAACATGAACCTCATATAAATATAGAACAAACATGTCAAAAAGATTTATTCAAAACATTAATCAGTTAAGGAACCAGTAAGATGGTAAAGCTGTTCAAAAAATAATTAAAGAAATGGAGATTTACATAATCACTCAGTTAAAAGAATGCTAAATGAAATGTTGATAGATTAAAAACTGGTTAAAGTCCTAGAGAGCATTAAAAATATGGCATTGAAATGATTTCTTCTACTAGGCAGAAATCCATAAGTTATCATGGAAATCTGTAATGTCTGGGTGCTAAGCACACACGAAACAGCAAAGATAAACACAAGTTCATTTTCCTATATAATTAATAATAGTTCAGTGTATCTATTAAATAATACTCCATTATGACACTGGAAGGAAATTAAGTCATCTTTTTTTATTAGTTACAATTTTACACACACACATATGCAGACAAACACACACACACACACACACACACACACACACACACACACACACTTTTACCCCCTTAACAGCCCACATCGTGGATACTGTGTGGTAATTACAGAAAACAAATAATTTTTTTGTAGACACATATAAAGCATTCCTTTAGAGAAATCAAAATAAAATTGCATGACATTTTAAGAAGGCATGAGAGCCACTGTAGTTTATAATAAATATATAAATGGCTTTATTTTTACTCACTGTACACCTCACTATAGTAAATACTAAATAACGTTTACATTGAATATAGAAAAAACATTTTGCAGAACATTTATTTTAAAAAATGGACACAAGAGGGACATTTAATTAAAATATTACCTTTGAATGTGTTTGTTTTCCCACACTGATGATAGAGTTTAGGATGAAACCTTTTCTGTCACAATACTCTGGCCAGCAACTGTGTTGCAGTAGTGCCTAATGACCAAGTAGATGAATACACAGGCATAACCTTGCAGATAATGCAGGTTCGATTCCAGACCACCACGACAAAGCAAATATCACAATAAAGCATATCACACTTATTTTTTGGTTCCCCAGTGCATATACAAATTGTGTTTATACTATACTGTAGTCTATTAAGTGCACAACAGCACTATGTCTAAAAAACAATGTACAAACTTTAGTTAAAAATATTTTATTGCTAAAAAATGCTAACGATTACCTGATCCTTCAGCGAGTCAGAATCTTTTTGCTGGTGGAGGGTCTTAACTTGATGATGATGGCTGCTGACTGATGAGAGTGGTAGGTGCTGAAGGATGCAGTGACAGTGGCAGTTTCTTAAAATAGACATCAAATGAAGTCTGCTGCATCAATTGACTCTCCCTTTCACAAACGATTTCTCTGTAGCTTACGATGTTGTTTGACAGCATTTTACCCACAGTAGCACTTCCTTCAAATTTGGAGTCAGTCCTCTCAAACCCTGCCGCTGTTTTGTCAATTAAGTTTATGCCATATTCTAAATCCTTTGCTGTCATTTCAACAATCTTCAGAGCATCTTCACAAGAGTAGATTCCATCTCGAGAAACCACATTCTTTGCTCATCCATAAGAAGCAACTCTTCATCTGTTAACGTTTTATCAGGAGATTGCAGCAATTCAGTCACATCTTTAGGCTCCATTTCTAATTCTAGTTTTCTTGCTATTTCCACCACATCTACAGTTACTTCATCCACTAAAGTCTTGAATCCCTCAAAGTCATGCAGGATGATTGAAGTCACCTTCTTCCAAAACCCTGTTAATGTTGATCTTTTAGCATCTTCCTTGAATCCTAAATGTTCTTAATGGCATCTAGAATGGCAAATCCTTTCCAGAAGGTTTTCAATTTACTTTGCCCAGATCCAGCAGAGAACTCACTGTCTCCGGCAGCTACAGCCTTACTAAATGTATTCCTTAAATAATAAGACTTGAAAGTCAAAATTACTAGTTGATTCATGGGTTGTTCTGTTAGCAAACATGAAAGCAACATTAATCTCATTGTACATTTCCATCAGAGCTCTTGGGGGAGCAGGTGTATTGTCAATGAACAGTAATATTTTGAAAGAAATTTTACTTCTGAGGTCTCAACAGTAGATTTACACTATTCAGTAAACCATGTTGTGAACAGATGTTCTGTCATACAGGCTTTGCTGTTCCATTTAGAAAGCACAGGCAGAGTAGATTTAGCATAATTCTTAAGGATCCTAGGATTTTCAGAATGGTCAATGAGCATTTGGCTTCAGTTTAAAGCCATAGCTACGTTAGCCCTAACAAGAGAGTCAGCCTGTCCTTTGAAGCTTTGAAGCCAGGCATTGACTTCTCCTCTAGCTATGAAAGTCCTAGATGTCATCTTCTTCCAATATAAGGCTGTTTTGTCTACATCAAAATCTGTTTAGTGAGCCACCTTCATTAACTATCTTAGTTAGACCTTCTGGATAATTTACTGCAGCTCCTACATCAGCACTTGCTGCTTCAAGTTGCACTTTTGTGTTATGGAGACGGCTTCTTTCTTTAACCTCATGAGCCAACCTCTGCTAGGTTCAAACTTTTCTTCTGTAGATTCCTCATCTCTGAGCCTTCATAGAATTGAAAAGAGTTAGGGCCTTGCTCTCAATTAGGCTTTGGTGTAGGGGAATATTGTGGCTGATTTGATCTTCTATACAGGCCTTATATTCATGCACTTTTAACTTCCTTAAGAACTTTTCCTTTGAATTCAAAATTTAGCTAACAGTTTGGAGCAAGACACCTAGCTTTTGGCCTCTCTCAACTTTAACATGCCTTCCTCATTAAGCTTAATCTTTTCTAGCTACTGAGTTAAAGTGAGAGACGTGCAACTCTTCCCTTCACTTTAACACTTTGAGGCCACTGTAGAGTTATTAGTTGGTCTAATTTCAATACTGTTGTGTTTCAGGGAATAGGAAGACCTGAGGGGAAAGAAAGAGACTGAGGAATGGCCTGTTGGTGGGACAGTCAAAACACACACAACATGTATGGATTAAGTGTGCTGTCTTATTTATAGGCAAGGTTTGTGACACCCCAAAACAATTACAACAGTAACATCAACGATTACGGATCACAAATCACCATAACAAATATAATAATAATTTAAAAGTTTAGAATATTGTGAGAATTACCAAAATGTGACACAGAGATAAGAAGTGAGTAAATGCTGTTGGAAAAATGGTGTCGACAGACTTCCTCCTGGCAGGGTTGCTACAAACCTTCTATTAGTTAAAAACAAAAAAAAACAAAAAACAAAAACAAACAAACAAAAACACTGCAGTATCTGCAAAGCATAATAAAGGAAGGTACAATAGAACTAGGTAAGCCAAAATGTTAATCTTGATCTATACATTCCCATAAAGTCAATGTGACACCCCTAAGTCTTAGAGTAACTGATAACTTAGAATAATTTACAAATTATATATTACATTGATTAAATTTCCTACCCTTACATAAATATATCCAACACAAAGGCTTAGTAATAATCATGACTGCCACAGAATTTCCAACATAATTAATTAAGTTTTATTTTGCATTACTCAGCAGATGAGTCTGGTTCAATAAATACAATTAAAAAGATAAATTTATTCACACAAATTATCTCTTGCATATAAGAATTTCCAAATGAACTTAGAGTCCATTTTACTACCATTTTCCCTTTTACAATTAAATAATATTTGAGGCAAAAAAATAAAGCTACCATTTTACTTAATTTGTCTTATATTGGCAATAAAATGAAACAAACACTTGAAAATATAGTAATCAAAAAATACTTCCATAGAATTATACATAATTATTAAATAAAAATTATTCAATGGTTATACGTTTTGACAAATTTTGTGTTCAGTATTATTCTACAAGTAGTTAACACTAAGGTAATTGTATAGTTAGCAGGTAATGATCCACCCTTTCAATATGTTTTGTTTGAAACAAACCTATTTGTTGACTTTTTTAATATTGGGGGATAGGAATACCAAATGATCTACATGTTGTTTTGTCTATGTTTTTCTTCTTTGCCTCAGTGATATTTTACCTCACCCATATTTCTCAAGTTATTTCACAACGATCTGATTTTTTGTCATACTTTGAGTTTTTTTCAAAAGGTTTAATACATGTAACAAACCAATTTCATGCTTTCAAAATTGAGTTAGATTCATTATTTCATTTTATTTAATATCTCTGCTTGAACACATATATTTTCAAAGTAAGATGTCATAAATGGTATACTTTCAATGAACATAGTATTATTATAACGTCTTCCTTTGCATGTCTCATTACATTTCTTGTTATGCTGCAGTGGTAGCCAATAGGCTCTTAAAAATTAGGTATTATGGGCCAAAAGGATATGCTGCTTTAAAAATGAACTCAGAAATACAATTGACATCTTTCTTTTAGCCTCATATAAGCATTCTTGGTGGTGAGGTGACTTTTATTCCTAAATTTCAATGGTACATGAATGAAAAATAAATCTGTTTTTATACAGAGTAGGTTTAATTTTATATGTTTAAGCACAGTTGGCTATTTCACAATACCAGAATAAACACTGTATTTTAAAACTTTATGGAACTAATTTATAGTGTAGGGCAAGCACAAACTTGATCTCATGGCAGCAAAATTTTATGTTTCCATTTCAGCAATACTGCCTAACACAATAATATCAGGCCAGAAAATCTTAAATATAAGTTAAGCTCACATGATCCATTGCCTTATAAAGCTAGAGCACCCTGTGGAGTCATGCTGAATATGCCAAGTGATTTTTCAAAATTTAATCATCCTAAATGTCAGATAAAGGTGCTTTTGCTGTCATTCTTTAAAACTGGGGCAAAAATCCCAAGTGTGCCAGCAAGTTATAAAGAAAGCGTCTTCTTAATACTACTATTAAATAAATAACATCTTTTCCAATCACTATTCGTTTTGCGAGTCACAGTAAATAAAAACATATTATAATGCTACAAGGAAAATTCAAGACAAATAGTTATTTTTTAAAGGTGAAAATATAGGCATCTTCCTAGCAAGACACAAATTTCTTATAACTGTCAGGTCAAACTGAATTTCTGTTTTGGTCATTCCTGGCTATACTGGAAGAAGTTTGGCAGCTTTAGAAATAACTTATGAACATAAAGTCAAACGTCCTCCACAAAAATATTAGCAAATGGAATCAAGCAATAAACAAGAAGGAGAATACATCACAACAAAATGGAATTTATTCCAATAATTCAAGACATTTTCAATATCTAGCTAGCAATATGGTTCACCATATTAATATATCTAACAAGAAAAACGCTCAAGATCCTATCAGTATATGCAGAGACAGTATTTGAAGTAAACAACAACAAAAACCCATACGTTTATAATAAACTCTCAGTAAATTTGGAGTAAGATAATTCCTCCACCTGACCAGGGTATCTATAATAACCTACCATTAACATCATCCTTAATATTTTAAGAGTGAAGCCTGTATTTTTATCCCTAAGATCAGGAAGAGTCAAAAACACTACCTCTCTTGACTCCTATTTAACATGGTGCTAGATATGCTAGCCAATGCAATAATCAAGCAAAATGAATTAAAAGCATACAGGATATAAAAGTATAAATAAAATGTTTTCTGCTCACAGATGAAATGACTTTCTATGTGGAATCTGAAAACCTCAGAAATTTTTCTAGAATAAATGAGTTTACCAAGTCTGGATATAAAGTCAACATAAAAATATCAATTCTATCTCTATGTACATGCAATGAAAAATTGAAACTTTAAAAGATAAATGTAATTTATAAAATTACACTAAATAAAATTGAAGTATTAGGTTAAAACCTAACAGAATATGTTCCAGATCTATATGCTAAAAAGTATTAAACATGAATGAAAGTAATTAAACAACAAGTAAATTAAGAGATATACCATGTTCTTAGACTGGAAGACTCAAATTTGTTAAGAAATAAACTATCCCCAAATTGATCTAGATTCAGTGCAATCTTAATTAAAATTGCCGCTGGATTTTTTGTAGAAATCTGCAAGCTGACTCTAACATTAACCTGGAAAGACAAAGAAACTTGACTAGACAAAAATGATTTTGAAACTGAAGAACAAATTTGGAATATTCACACATCTCAAGTTAAGCATTTACTTGAAAGCTACAGTAATCAAGACAATGTGGCACTGGTGAAAGGACAGATCCATAGACTGATGGGATAGAATAGGTAGACTAAAAACAGATTCCCCAAAATTTAGTCAAATATATGTGTGTGTGTGTGTGTGTGTGTATGTGTGTGTGTGTATGTGTGT